>NC_080382.1:87338733-87553123 GCF_014773155.1 Arachis stenosperma
ACTATAGACTCCAAAATATCAAAGAAACTTAGTTCCAATTAGATCAGCGGGACTAGTAGCTTTTTGCTTCCGAACAGTTTTGGCATCTCGCTTTATCCTTTGAGGTTCAGAATGATTGGCATCTATAGGAACTCAGAATTCAGATAGTGTTATTGATTCTTCTAGTTAGGTATGATGATTCTTAAACACAGCTACTTTATGAGTCTTGGCCGTGGCCCAAAGCACTCTGTCTTCCAGTATTACCATCGGATACATACATGCCACAGACACATGATTGGGTGAACCTTTTCAGATTGTGACTCAGCTTTGCTAGAGTCCCCAATTAGAGGTGTCCAGGGTTCTTAAGCACACTCTTTTGCCTTGGATCACAACTTTATTTCTACCCTTGCCTTTTGGTTTAAAGGGCTATTGGCTTTTTCTGCTTGCTTTTTCTTTTTCTCTTCTATTTTTTTCGTTTCTCTCTTTTTTTTTTTTTAAGAAACACTACTTTTTCTTGCTTCAAGAATCAATTGATGATTTTTCAGATCCTCAATAACAGTTCTCCTTTTCCATCATTCTTTCAAGAGCCAACAATTTTAACATTCTTAAAACAACAAATTCAAAAGACATATGCACTGTTCAAGCATTCATTCAGAAAACAAAAAGTATTGTCACCACATCAAACTAATTCAACTAGTTTCAAAGATGAATTCAAAATCCTGTACTTCTTGTTCTTTTGTGATTAAAGCATTTTTCATTTAAGAGAGGTGATTGATTCATAGGACATTCCTAGCTTTAAGGCATAGACACTATGATACTAATGATCATGTAATAAGACACAAACATAGATAAACATAAGCATAAAAATTCGAAAAATAGAAAATAAAGAACAAGGAGATTAAAGAACGGGTCCACCTTAGTGATGGCAGCTTGTTCTTCCTCTTGAAGATCTTATGGAGTGCTTGAGCTCCTCAATGTCTCTTCCTTGCCTTTGTTGCTCCTCTCTCATGATTCTATGATCTTCTTTAATTTCATGGAGGAGGATGAAATGTTCTTGGTGCTCCACCCTTAGTTGTCCCATGTTGGAACTCAATTCTCCTAGGGAGGTATTGATTTGCTCCCAATAGTTTTGTGGAGAAAAGTGCATCCCTTGAGATGAATCTCTCCATCTCCCATGGCTCGGAGGTGGAAGCTTTTGCCTTCCCTTTCCTCTTTCTAGAGGTTTCTCCGGCCTTAGGTGCCATAAGTGGTTATGGAGAAACAAAAAGCAACGCTTTTACCACACCAAACTTAGAAGGTTTGTTCGTCCTCGAGCAAAAGAAGAAAGAAGAGAGAGAGTGGTGGGGTAGGTGGGGATCCTGTGGGGTCCACAGATCCTGAGGTGTCAAGGATAATTCATCCCTGCACCAAGTGGCGAGCAAAAATGCTCCTACTACCAATCCTGGCGTTAAACGCCGGGCTGGTGCCCATTTCTGGCGTTTAACGCCAGCTTGGTGCCCATTCCTGGCGTTTAACGCCAGTCTGGTGCCCCTTTCTGGCGTTAAACGCCCAGAATGGTGCCAGACTGGGCGTTAAACGCCCATTTGCTGCCCTTACTGGCGTTTAAACGCCAGCAAGGTTTTCCTCCAGGGTGTGCTGTTTTTCTTTCTGTTTTTCATTCTGTTTCTGCTTTTTCAATTGAATTTGTGACTTCCCATGATCATCAACCTATAGAAAACATAAAATAACAAAGGAAAATAATAAATATAACATTGGGTTGCCTCCCAACAAGCGCTTCTTTAATGTCAGTAGCTTGACAGTGGGCTCTCATGGAGCCTCACAGATGTTCAGAGCAATGTTGGAACCTCCCAACACCAAACTTAGAGTTTGAATGTGGGGGTTCAACACCAAACTTAGAAGTTGGTGGTGGCCTCCCAACACCAAACTTAGAGTTTGACTGTGGGGGCTCTGTTTGACTCTGTTTTGAGAGAAGCTCTTCATGCTTCCTCTCTATGGTTACAGAAGGAGAACCTTGAGTCTTATAGTTTGCACTGTCTGCAAGCCACGGGGCTTCCTGAATAGCAAACAATTGCTCATCCGGAAAGGTTTCAGAGATCTCAGTAGGAGGGAGGGATGCTCCTGCTACTGGTTCTATCCGGGACAGGTGATCAGCCACTTGATTCTCTGTTCCTTTTCTGTCTCTTATTTCTATATCAAACTCTTGCAGAAGCAACACCCATCTTATGAGCCTGGGTTTTGAATCCTGCTTTGTGAGTAGATATTTAAGAGCAGCATGGTCAGTGTACACAATCACTTTTGATCCTACTAAATAAGATCTAAACTTGTCAATGGCATAAACCACTGCAAGTATCTCCTTTTCTGTGGTTGTGTAGTTCTTCTGTGCATCATTTAGAATACGGCTGCCATAATAAATGACGTGCAGAAGCTTACCATGCCTTTGTCCCAGTACTGCACCAATGGCATGGTCACTGGCATCACACATTAGTTCAAATGGTAATGTCCAGTCTGGTGCAGAGATGACTGGTGCTGTGACCAGCTTAGCTTTCAGAGTTTCAAACGCCTGCAGACACTCATTATCAAAAATAAATAGAGTATCAGTAGCTAGCAGATTACTCAGAGGTTTGGCAATTTTTGAAAAATCCTTTATAAACCTTCTGTAGAATCCTGCATGCCCCAGAAAGCTTCTAATTGCCTTAACGTTGGTAGGTGGTGGTAATTTTTCAATTACTTCAACTTTAGCTTGATCCACCTCTATTCCTTTGTTTGAAATTTTATGCCCAAGAACAATTCCTCCAGTCACCATAAAGTGACATTTTTCCCAGTTAAAAACTAGGTTGGTCTCTTGGCATCTTTTCAGAACAAGTGCTAGATGGTTAAGGCAGGAGCTGAATGAGTCTCCAAATACTGAAAAGTCATCCATGAAGACTTCCTGAAATTTCTCTACCATATCTGAGAAGATAGAGAGCATGCACCTTTGAAAGGTCGCAAGTGCATTGCACAGACCAAAAGGCATCCTTCTGTAGGCAAATACTCCAGAAGGACATGTAAATGCTGTTTTCTCTTGGTCCTGAGGATCTACTGCAATTTGGTTGTAACCTGAGTAGCCGTCCAAAAAGTAGTAGTATTCATGACCTGCTAGTCTCTCTAGCATCTGGTCTATGAATGGTAAAGGAAAATGATCCTTTTTGGTGACTGTATTGAGCCTTCTGTAGTCAATACACATGCGCCACCCTGTAACTGTTCTTGTAGGAACTAGTTCATTCTTTTCATTATGAACCACTGTCATGCCTCCCTTCTTAGGACAACGTGGACAGGGCTCACCCAGGGGCTATCAGAAATAGGATAAATAATCCCAGCCTCTAGTAACTTAGTGACCTCTTTCTGCACCACCTCCTTCATGGCTAGATTTAGCCGCCTTTGTGGTTGAACCACTGGCTTAGCATCATCCTCCAATAGGATCTTGTGCATGCATCTTGCTGGGCTAATGCCCTTAAGATCACTTATGGACCACCCAAGAGTTGTCTTGTGTGTCCTTAGCACTTGAATTAGTGCTTCCTCTTCCTGTGGATTTAGAGCAGAGCTTATGATCACTGGAAAAGTGTCACCTTCTCCCAGAAATGCATATTTCAGGGATGGTGGTAGTGGCTTGAGCTCTGGTTTAGGAGGCTTATCTTCTTCCTGAGGAATTTTTAGAATTTCTTTTATTTCCTTTAGTTCCTCCAGATCAGGCTGAACATCTTTAAAGATATCATCTAGCTCTGATTCAAGACTTTCAGTAATATTGACCTCCTCCACCCAAGAGTCAATAATATCAGTGCTCATGCAGTCATTTGATGTGTCTGGATGCTGCATAGCTTTGACAACATTCAACTTGAATTCATCCTCATTGACTCTCAGGGTTATTTCCCCCTTTTGTACATCAATGAGAGTTCGTCCAGTTGCTAGGAAAGGTCTTCCTAGAATGAGAGTTGCACTCTTGTGCTCCTCCATTTCCAGCACTACAAAGTCAGTTGGAAAGGCAAATGGCCCAACCTTGACAATCATGTCCTCAATTATGCCTGATGGATATTTAATGGAGCCATCAGCAAGTTGGAGGCATATCCGGGTTGGTTTGACTTCTTCAGTCAACCCAAGCTTTCTGATAGTGGATGCAGGTATTAGATTGATGCTTGCTCCAAGGTCACACAGGGCTGTCTTGGTGCAAGCACCTTCTAATGTGCATGGTATCATAAAGCTTCCTGGATCTTGAAGCTTTTCTGGTAAGCTTTTCAGAATGACTGCACTGCATTCTTTAGTGAGAAATACTTTTTCAGTTTCTCTCCAATCCTTCTTATAACTTAAGATCTCTTTCATGAACTTAGCATAAGAAGGTATTTGCTCAAGTGCCTCTGCAAACGGAATCTTTATTTCAAGAGTCCTTAGCTAGTCTACAAAGCGGGCAAATTGCTTATCCTGCTCCGCTTGGCGGAGTTTCTGAGGATAAGGCATCTTGGCTTTATATTCTTCAACCTTAGTTGCTGCAGGATTATTCCTTACAGAAGTGGTTGGAGAATCCTTTTTAGAGGGGTTACTATCAGCACTCTCAGGTGTCTGATTCCCTATTGGCGTTTGAACGCCAGGATTGGGTGGAAAATGGACGTTTAACGCCAACTTTTCCCCCTTTTCTGGCGTTTGAACGCCAGAGCTGGGTAGGGAATGGGCGTTTAACGCCAGCTTTCCCCCCTTTTCTGGCGTTTGAACGCCAAGAGTATTCCTATCTGGGCTCTTACTGTCCTCAGAGGGATTTTGGATAGTGATTTGGCTATCCTCTGTCAATTGTTCCTTTATTGGCTTTTTGCTACTTTGAGCAGTGTCATTCAATGTCTTCCCACTCCTCAGTTGAACCGCTTGGCATTCTTCTGTTATCTGTTTAGATAGCTGCTGTTTTGCCTGATTCAACTGTGATTCTATGTTCTTGTTAGCAATTTTAGTTTCTTGGAACATCTCTTTAAATTCTGCTAACTGTTTTGTCATCAGGTGTAATTGCTGATTAAGCTCAATCATCTGTTCTTGAGAACTAGGATCAGTGGCTACTGCCATAACTTCTTCTTTTGTAGAGAACTCATTGCTAGAGTACAAATGTTGATTTCTAGCAACAGTATCTATAAGCTCTTGAGCTTCTTCAATCATTTTCCTCATATGTATAGATCCACCAGCTGAGTGGTCTAGAGACATCTGAGCTTTTTTTGTAAGCCCATAGTAGAAGATGTCTAACTGTACCCACTCTGAAAACATTTCAGAGGGGCATTTTCTTAGCATACCTCTATACCTCTCCCAGGCATTATAAAGGGATTCATTATCCTTTTGTTTAAAGCCTTGGATGTCCAGCCTTAGCTGTGTCATCCTTTTTGGAGGGTAAAATTGATTCAGGAATTTGTCTGATAACTGTTTCCATGTCTTTATGCTTGCTGTAGGTTGGTTATTCAACCACCTCTTAGCTTGATCTTTTACAGCAAATGGAAACAGTAATAGTCTGTAGACATCCTGATCCACCTCTTTATCACGTACTGTGTCAGCAATTTGTAAGAATTGTGCCAGAAACTCAGTAGGTTCTTCCAGTGGAAGACCGGAATACTGGCAATTTTGCTGCACTATGATAATGAGTTGAGGATTTAGCTCAAAGCTGCTTGCTTTAATGGGAGGTATACAGATGCTACTCCCATATGCAGCTGTAATGGGGTTAGCATATGACCCCAGAGTCCTTCTGGACTGCTCAATTCCACTTAGGTCCATGATGGAGAAAGGGAAATGATATGGATTGCAAGTAGATTATTTTTTTATTTTTTTATTTTTTTTTAAAGTGACCGAAAAAATATAAAATAAAATAAATAGAGAATAAAATAAAATTTCAAAAATTAACAAAAAATAAGATCAAAGCAAATTGAAAACTGAATCAATTAGTTAATTAAAAAGATTTTGGAATTAGCAATTAAAAAGATATGATTGAGAATTATTTTGAAAAAGATATGATTGAGAAGATATGATTGCAAATAAAAATGATTGAAAAGATATGATTTTGAAAATCTTTGACTAATTTAATGCAAAATTTCGAAAATTATGAGTAAAACAAGGAAAGGATAATTTTTTATTTTTAAATTTTAATGAGGAAAGAGAAAAACAACAGAACGACACTAAACTTAGAAATTTTAGATCAAAACAAAGAGAACAAACAAGAAAACTTTGAATGTCAAGATGAACACCAATAACAAATTTTTGAAAAATTTTTAAGTGAATAAAAGCACAAAAGACACCAAACTTAAAATTTTTAGAAAATCAAACACAAATTTTCGAAAACTTAAAGGAAAACACAAAGAAGACACCAAACTTAAAATATAAAACTAAACTCAAATAAAAGACTCTAAACCAACAAAAATAAAATAGTCCTAATCTAAGCAACAAGATAAACCGTCAGTTGTCCAAACTCGAACAATCCCCGGCAACGGCGCTAAAAACTTGGTGCATGAAATTGCAATCACACTTTTGCAATCTCGCACAACTAACCAGCAAGTGCACTGGGTCGTCCAAGTAATACCTTACGTGAGTAAGGGTCGATCCCACGGAGATTGTCGGCTTGAAGCAAGCTATGGTTATCTTGTAACTCTTAGTCAGGATATTAAAAATTATCAGGATTGATTGTGAAAAGCAAAAGAACATGAAATAAGTACTTGTTTTGCAGTAATGGGGAACAGGTTGAGGTTTTGGAGATGCTCTATCTTCTGAACCTCTGCTTTCCCACTGTCTTCTTCTTCAAGCACGCTAGGCTCCTTCCATGGCAAGTTGTATGTAGGGTTTCACCGTTGTCAATGGCTACCTCCCATCCTCTCAGTGAAAATGTTCAACGCACCCTGTCACGGCACGGCTATTCAGCTGTCGGTTCTCGATCATGTCGGAATAGAATCCAGTGATTCTTTTGCGTCTGTCACTAACGCCCCACAATCGCGAGTTTGAAGCTCGTCACAGTCATTCAATCATTGAATCCTACTCAGAATACCACAGACAAGGTTTAGACCTTCCGGATTCTCTTGAATGCTGCCATCAATTCTAGCTTATACCACGAAGATTCTGATTAAGGAATCCAAGAGATATCTACTCAATCTAAGATAGAACGGAGGTGGTTGTCAGGCACGCGTTCATAGTTGAGAATGATGATGAGTGTCACGGATCATCACATTCATCCGGGTTAAGAACAAGTGATATCTTAGAACGGAAGCAAGCATGATTGAATGAGAAACAGTAGTAATTGCATTAATCCATCAAGACACAGCAGAGCTCCTCACCCCCAACCATGGGGTTTAGAGACTCATGCTGTAGAAGATACAATGAGAAACGTGTAAAGTGTCATGAGGTACAGATACAATGTCAAAAGATCCTATTAATAGAGAACTAGTAATCTAGGGTTTACAGGAATGAGTAAATGACAGAAAAATCCACTTCCGGGCCCACTTGGTGTGTGCTTGGGCTGAGCATTGAAGCATTTTCGTGTAGAGGCTCTTTCTGGAGTTAAACGCCAGCTTTTATGCCAGTTTGGGCGTTTAACTCCAATTTTTATGCCAATTCCGGCGTTAAACGCTGGGAATTCTAAAGCTGATTTGCAACGCCGGTTTGGGCCATCAAATCTCGGGCAAAGTATGGACTATTATACATTGCTGGAAAGCCCAGGATGTCTACTTTCCAACGCCGTTAAGAGCGCGCCAATTAGGTTTCTGTAGCTCTAGAAAATCCATTTCGAGTGCTGGGAGGTCAGAATCCAACAGCATCTGCAGTCCTTTTCAGCCTCTGAATCAGATTTTTGCTCAGGACCCTCAATTTCAGCCAGAAAATACCTGAAATCACAAAAAAATACACAAACTCATAGTAAAGTCCAGAAAAGTGAATTTTAATTAAAAACTAATAAAAATATACTAAAAACAAACTAAATCATACTAAAAATATACTAAAAACAATGCCAAAAAGCGTATAAATTATCCGCTCATCACTATTCCTTTAGGTAGTTCTATATATGCTTTAATGAAAGGTATACCTAAAAAATGTAGTGATCCAGGTCCATGCATGGTTAACTGTACCATTAGAGGTGTATTATTTTCTGACTGCAAATGTGATTTAGGAGCATGTGTTAGTTTAATGCCATTGTCTATATATGATGCTTTGAGGCTCCCTCCCTTAAAAAGTCGGCAGTTCGTTTTGTGTTAGCAGATAAAAGTATTATTACAGTAGTTGGAATTACTGAAGATGTATTAGTGAGCATTAAGGGGCTCACATTTCCCATCAACTTCTATATCCTGGAAATGCCCCCTAATGACTCAGGAAGACCGTCGTCAATCCTGCTTGGAAGACCATTCCTAAAGACTTCAAAATTCAAGCTGGATGCATTCTCAGGAACTTACTCCTTTGAGATAGATGGCAGAGCAGTGAGTTTCAGTTTGAATGAAGCTATAGAGCACCCTCCGGAAGATCATTCTATCTTCCAGGGCGACATCATTGATGAAACTGTAGCTGAAATTCACCAAGAAGAAGTAGAAGAGAAACACTTGGAGCAAGGTCCAAGTGTGGGGACACCCTCTGAACTTAATGAGGACACTTTGCCATTATCAATAACCCCAGATGATCCTGAGCCTAGCCATGAGCGAAAATCGGAATTGAAGCCCCTTCCTCCATACCTCAAGTATGCTTACCTTGAGGATAATCAGAAGTTTCTAGTTATCATTGCAAGGGAACTCACTTCCCAACAGGAGGAGTAGCTGCTCAGTGTGCTGAGACAACACAAAAAAGCAATTGGGTGGAGCTTGGCGGATATAGTAGGCATCAACCCTCAAGTTTGTGAGCACAGAATATTCTTAGAAGAGGGATCAAAGCCTGTCCGTCAACCCTAAAGAAGATTGAATCCCACCATCTTAGAAGTTGTCAAGAAAGAAGTGACCAGGCTACTTGAAGCAGATATTATTTACCCCATCTCAGATAGTGAATGGGTCAGTCCATTACAAGTGGTGCCCAAGAAGTCTGGAGTCACAACAGTAAAGAATGAACATGGAGAGCTTCTGACAACAAGAGTGCAGAATTCATAGATAGTGTGCATTGACAACAGGCGTCTCAACCAAGCCACTCGTAAGGATCACTATCCCCTGCCATTTATTGATCAAATGCTTGATCGCCTGTCAGGTAAATCCCATTACTGTATTTTAGATGGTTATACAGACTATTTTCAAATTCATATAGCTCCTGAGGATCAGAAAAAGACTACTTTTACATGTCCATTTGGGACTTACGCTTACAAGAGAATGCCCTTTGGCTTGTGCAATGCACCAGCCACTTTTCAAAGGTGCATGATGAGTCTTTTCTCTGATCTCATTAAGAGCTGTATGGAGGTTTTTATAGATGATTTTAGCGTATATGGTGACTCCTTTAGCTTATGCTTGGATAATTTAGACAAAGTATTAGACAGGTGTGTTAGTTCAAACCTTGTATTGAATTTTGAAAAGTGTCATTTTATGGTAAAACAAGGAATTGTGCTAGGACATGTTGCCTCTCATACTGGTATTTCTGTAGACCCAGCAAAGGTAGATGTCATTTCTAGTTTGCATTACCCCTCCTCTGTGAGGGAAGTTTGTTCGTTCCTTGGCCATGCAGATTTTCACAGGAGATTCATTAAGGACTTCAGTAAGGTAGCATTACCTTTATCCAGACTACTGCAGAAAGATATTGAGTTTGAGTTCAGTGAGGATTGCATGCAAGCATTGGATAAGCTAAAGATCACCCTGACTCAAGCTCCAATTGTGAGAGGACCAGACTGGAGCCAGCATTTTGAGAATATGTGTGATGCCTCCAACCATGCAGTACAAGCGGCACTGGCTCAATGCGACGGTAAGGATCCTTTCGTAATAGCTTATGCGTCTAAAACCTTAGACGCTGCTCAGTCTAATTACACTACTACTAAAAAGGAGCTTCTTGCTATTGTTTTTGCTCTGGATAAATTCCGAGCCTATTTACTTGGTACTAAGGTAGTAGTGTACTCGGACCATGCATCTTTAAAATATTTATTAGCTAAATAAGAGTCCAAACCAAGGTTGATACGTTGGATACTGTTGCTGCAAGAATTTGATTTAGAAATTAAGGATAGGAGTGGTAACCAGAATTTAGTGGCAGACCACTTGAGTCGCCTTGAGCACATTCAGGATGACTCCACTCCTATCAATGATGCTTTTTCATTTGATATCTTGTATGCAGTATCTGAAGTAGCTCCTTGGTATGCACCCGTAGCTAATTATCTAGTTAGCCATACTTTCCCTCCCAATTTTACTAAGCATCAAAGAGACAAGCTGAAAAGCGAGTCTATATACTATATATGGGATGATCCATATTTATGGAGGTGTGGTGCTGACCAGGTAATTAGAAGGTGTGTCCCCCAATCAGAATTCCATTCCATTTTAGAGGCATGCCACTCTTCTAAGAGTGGAGGATATTTTGGCCCTCAAAGAACAACTAGAAAAATTTTAGACTATGGATTCTGGTGGCCTACTCTTTTTAAAGATACTGCTATCTTTTGTAAATCTTGTTCCCCGTGCCAAAGGTTTGGTAATATATCCAAGAGGGATGAGATGCCTCAATAGATTATGCTATTCTATGAAATTTTTTATGTTTGGGGCATTGACTTCATGGGTCCATTTCCAAACTCTAATGGTTACCTTTATATACTGTTAGCTGTAGATTATGTTTCTAAATGGGTGGAAGCAATTTCTACCCATACTGATGATGCTAACACTGTTGTTTCCTTTGTTAGAAACTATATTATCTATCGCTTTGGATCACCACGAGCAATCGTGAGCGATCAAGGCACTCACTTTTGTAACAGGAAACTCACAAGATTACTGAAGAAGCATGAGATTGTTCACAAAGTAGCAATAGCTTATCATCTCCAGACCAATAGGCAAGCAGAGGTATCTAACAGAGAGATTAAATGCATTCTGGAGAAGATATTAAAGCCTCATAGGAAGGACTAGAGTGCCAGATTACAAGATGCGCTCTGGGCATACGGAACAGCATACAAGACACCCATTGGGATGAGCCCCTTTCGCTTAGTGTACGGTAAGACTTGCCACCTCCCAGTAGATGTGGAACACAAGGCCTTCTAGGCTGTAAAGGAATGCAACATGAATTATAAGGAAGCTAGTGCTGAAAGGAAGCTGCAACTAGCAGAATTAGAGAACCTTCACCTAGAGGCATATGACAACTCCAGGCGATACAAGAAAAAGATGAAGGCCGTCCATGACAAGCACATAAAAAGGAGAGAATTCAGACCAGGGGAGTTAGTTCTTCTTTACAACTCCAGACTGAGACTTATGCCAGGCAAACTGAGATTAATTAAGATGGGAAGGCCCCTACAGAGTAAAAAAGGCAGAGCTATATGGAGTTTTTCACCTGTGTCATCCTTCTAGCTCCAAATTCATTAAGGTCAATAGACACCGCCTAAAGCTTTATCATGGTGAGAAGATGAAGGATCACAAAGAGCTAGAGGTCTTCCTCCTGGAAGACCCACCAACAAAAGCAGAATGAGCCTAATGACCGTCCAACTTAAGGACGTAAAAGCAAAGTGCTAGGTGGGAGACAACCCACCATGGTATGATCGTTCCGTTTCAGTCTTAGTTTTATTCTTTCTCATTTTCTACTTTATTTTTTTTCTAAATGACTCTTCTCATAACCTCTGCACTTAGTCTGCATCTGCATTCGCATTCTGCATAAAAAAAAAAGTGAAAAGAGCATGCGACGCGCAAGCGACGCTGACGCGTACATGTCATATGTGCTTTCATAACTAGAAGAAAAGAAGCAGAAAGTTACGCAGGAGCTTGGCTGGAGGCATGCCATAGGCACAAACACGCCCACGTAGACGCGTCGGGGACGCGTCCGCGTCACTTGCAAAATCCGTCTTCCACGCGTGCGCGTCACTCACGTGCACGCGTGACCCTGTGATATAGACGTAAATAAGTGTCTGGCAGAACGTTATGATGGAATGGGGCTAGAGTTGTGCTGGAAGCACAAGCCCCATCACGCGAACGCATACCCCACGCATCCACGTCATTATTCAAATAGAAGCCATTCACGCGTCCGAGTCACCCACGCGCATGCGTCACCCTAAATTTTGGCAATATGCGTATGAATCCAAGACTTGTGCACGCGCGATGCTGCTTTTGCGCCAATAGCACAAATCAGTCACGCGTACGCGTGACCCACGCGTCCGCGTCACCTGAAATTATCACCAACCACGTGACCGCATGCCCCATGCGTCCACGTCACATGCGACGCACAGCTTATCCAGATCAGCGCCAGATATCTTATATTTTCTTCCTCAATCCTAATTTCTTTTATCCCTTCTTATTTCTTTCTTCTCCCTTCTTCCTTCTTTATTCTTTCTCACTTTTCACTCTCTCCTCCCTTATTTTTCACACCCATTATAAAGGTTCTTTGCTTTTCCATTATTCTTTTCCTTTTATGTTTTCTTCTTCCTTTTTCTTTTTCATTATCTATGTTTTCTTTTTATATTCTTTTTGATTGGTGTTAGAAATTTAATTAGGTGATTGTTTTCTTCTATATTTTGCTTGTGAGTGTATTAAGGAATAACTTGACAATTAATATTACTTCTTAAAAGGGTTGCTTGCATACTCAAATTAATGCTTTCAATAACATATCTACCACACATGCCAAGTGTTTGTGAAAAAGTCCGTATGGCATTGTTCATTATCTTAAATTATTCTATTCTACCACTCTCATGCCTGTTTTTCACAAAACTCCTTTTATATTTTATTGATTAAATATGATTGTCAAATACAAACAGTTTGTTAGTTTGAAAGAGTTGATAATTTAACTTGGACATTAATACTTGATCTGTGCTACTCATGCCTTTGCCAGCATGCCAATAAACATCTTGCATATAATTGCCATCACATGCACTTGATATGTTTCCATTGATGAACTAATCACATGTAGTCATGACCATATGTTAATGACATCCTTCTTTACCGTGCATTGATTATCATGAATCCTCTTCTCTTCTTTGCTCTAACCCTTGAAATTTTAAAGTACTTACCTTTTCCCTTTCAGGATGGCCACCAAGAAGGGTAAAGAGAAAGCTACTCCCAAACCACCAGCAAGAAAAGAAACAAAAAGAGCACTAATGGCAGAGCCATCTTCAACAGCTGTAAAGCCTTCAACAAAGCGAATCAAGAGGATCATCAAGGTCGATGAAAAAGAGAAAACCTTTCCAGCAAGAGACACTGCGCGGTTCACTAACCGCTACTGTGAGCAGATGTTCCCCATCCTGGCTAAGAGGAATTATAACAATAAGTACCTACTCGTCCTCCCGACCCACATCGTTGAATTTGTTGAACCCCGCATTGAGCGAAGACAATGGGATTCTTACGAAGACAGCCACGGCAGGTTAATCTATCATGGGTAGTTGAATTCTACTCCAATTTTCACATGCCAACACTGCAGTCTGTCTATATCCGTCAGCAGCAAGTCCCCATAACTGAAGAGGCCATTTAGCAAGCTTTAAATCTTTCCCTGCCTCTGAAGGATTGGACGCATTTCAAGAAGCCTCTGTCAAATGCCAGACATACAAATTTGACTGGGACGCCGTTCCCAGAGTTATAGCACAACTTGGCAGCAGGTGGATCTATGGATACCATTGATCCCGACCTAAGGGAATATTGGCTTCAGCACTGTCCTTGGAGGCTCGGGTATGGGCACATATTATGTCCCACTACGTCTTTTCGAGCACTCACGAGTCCTCCTTCACCGCAGACATAGCTGTTCTACTCTGGTGTATCCTTACAGACCAGCACCTCAATTTACCAAGACACATCCAGAATGCTATGGGACACGTACAAATTGCGGGAAACTTACCTTTTCCCGCCTTGGTTTCAGATCTAGTCTTAGCAGCCGGAGTCTCCTACAGAGCTGAGGATACCAAGACCATACTTCCGCAGAATGATCAGTACGTCCCTAACGGGATGTACATCAGACCACCAGCAACCACGACTAGCCGGCCTGCAGAACCGGCCGAAGATATTCCTTCTCCTTCTACATCACAAGCACCTCCAACAAACTAACTGCTCCATCAGATACTTGAGAGATTGGACCGGTTAAACCGGCAAGAAAAGTGAAGAGAGCACCGTAACAAGCACCGATTTACATACCCCAAGGAGCTACTTGTTGGCAACCACCCACCCGAGGAAGATCCGGACTCCACTTCTTTTACCAGTACCGGGAGCCTTGACGGTCCCGCTTATGGAGACACTGCTACCAGCCCCCCTTTATTCCTGACAGATGGCACCGAGGACGGTGCAAAGCTTTAAGTGTGGGGAGGTCGGTCAGTACCTGACTTCCGGAGGTAATTTCTCTTTTTTAAACACCAATAGGATATTTATTTTTCTTTTGTTAGAATAGGATAAATTGCATAGTAATAGGTATTTGCATGCATGCTCTAATTGGTTGAAAAATAATAAGTTTCTTTTTAAGACTCTGTTTTTGAAAATTTTTACTAATTTACATTAAAATCTTTTTTGTTAAAACTTGTTTGAAGTTGTATTTGGAACATAAAATGATAGCTAAGAACACACAATCCGTGAGATTTGGGCTTAATTACATGGTTACATTATTTAACCATAATATTTTATTCTTATGTGTTTTCTTTTCTATGATTGTAATCTATATTTTGTTCCATTCTATATGTCCAATGTTTAGTGTATTTAAATGTATGCATATGATTGAGGCCATTAATTGTTTTAGCTCACTTATCCCAAAATAAGCCTACCCTTTTGATTACCCTTGTTAGCCACTTCGAGCCTTTTAAATCCCATTTGTTCTATATTTTACCACATCACTAGCCTTAAGCAGAAAAACAAATAAATACCCCCAATTGAATATTTGGATAGCTTAAGTTAGAGATTGTGTATCAATTGAGCATGGGAAGATCATGGGAACATGGGTTAATAAAGGAATATGTCATGATAAAATAAAGGGAATTTGGGTACCTACTCATGTAAGACTAGAAAAATTAAAAATCCATGTGCATTGATGATGTTATGTTTATTTTTATGCTTACAAAAAAAATCCAAAAATATTCAAATAGTTAAGTAATTAAATAAGGGGATAAAATTATTCCAATGCTAAGTTTAGTTAATGAAAAGATCAATGCACATGTGATACAAATTAAAAGAAAAGTTAATGCATGAGTAAGTAATGCAAAAGTGGGAAATTATGAGTAGCTAGGCATAAATTTAGAAGTTATATAGAGCGTGTGTGTGTTTATGTGAGAGCTTATGTTAGTCAAGGATTCAATTTATAGCTCACTTAGCCATACATATGTCCTTACCCTTACCTTGGCCCCATTACAACCTTGAAAAGACCTCATGATATTTGCATTGGTACATTAAACACTTGTTGATTGCTTAGGTGAAGAACAAGGTCTAGAAAGCATGACTAGAGAAGAGTAGAGTGATTACCCTATACACTTGAGTGATTAGAGTGCACATACACCATCAGTAAGGGTTCAATGCTTAGTTCTATGTTCCCTGCTTTCATGAGCTGTCTTCTCACAAGTTCACTTGTTTTTACTGTGTAATTTAAATTAGTGGAATTTGATTTATGTTTGTCCTAAAGAACTTATTTACTTTTAACCAAGTAGACATAATCATATAGTTACATTCATATACATAGGTTGCATTACATTGCATGAGTCTCACTTTTTCCTACTTGTTTATTTTATCTCCTTAAGCATGAGGACATGCTAAAGTTTAAGTGTGGGAAGGTTGATAAACCACTATTTTATGGTTTATCTTGTGTTTAATTGAGAAGTTTCATCAAGTCTTTACCCACTTATTCATATGAACTGCATGATTTTACAATCCCTTCCTAAGTTTGTTATATGGTTGAAAACTTGCTTCCTAAAGATCTTTAATTTGTGTATTTCAATTCTCCTTTATACTATTCGATGTTGTGATCCGTGTGTTAAGTGTTTCAGGGTTCACAGGACAAGAATGACTTAGAGAATGGAGAGAAAGCTTGCAAAAATGGAAGGAACACAAGAAACTAAGGAGATGACCAGTGAGCATCAACGCGCGCGCATGGCTCACGCGAGCGCGCAAAATGGAGAAAGTCGCAGCGACGTGTACGCGTGCCTGACGCGTACACGCGGATTGGAGTATGCACGAATGATGCGCACACGTGGACGACGTGGACACGTTTTGACCCAGTTTTCGGCCCAGAAACACAAAAGAAACCTAGGAAACATGCAGAGACTCAACACGCATCAACACATTCTCATTAGGATAGTTTTAGGATTTTATATCTGAATCTAGAGAGAAACTACTCTTCCTCTGGGTTCACTTTACATTCATAGTTTATTAGTTTTATTCTTTTTGCTTTGGATATTGAAGAGTCATCACCTCCATTGAAGATACTATTCTAGTTTGTTTCCTTACTATCTCTTTTATTTATTCCATATTCTTAACTCTTGTTTAAAGTGGTAATTGGATTAGTTTCATGGATTGTTGATACAGAGGATTACTTTTATTTTTAATTAATTTTCAGTCTCTATTTTATTTAATTTATTATGTCTTCTTCTTATATTTTCTGAGTATTATATTCATGTCAATGGAGTAGATTCTCTACTTGACATGGGGTTGATTAAAAGGAGACACTTGAGTTGGAAGTCTTAAGTGAAGATTAAACTGGAAGTTGTTGGTTAGCTCTATATTCACTAACACTAGACCTTCCCAAGGGAGAAGACTAGAATTTGTGAGTAAGAGTTAGCTCAATAACTTGACTTTCCTTTATTTAGTAAGGGTTGACTAAGTGAAAACAGCAACCTTTTTGATACTACACCTAAGAGATCCCAATAAGGATAGAACTTCCAATTGATCATTCCCCCACTCAAGGCTTTTTATTTAGAATGTTAATAATCATTCTTAGTTTTTAAAGCTTTAATTTACAATTATTTAATTACTCATTATCCAAACTCAAACTCTCTTGAAAACCCCTAATTAATAAATTAGCATTCTCTCTGCAATTCGTTGGGAGACGACCTGGGACAACTCTTTATTTTGTTCTCCCAGTATTTTTATTTCTAAATTTTGTGACAACTCTTTTAAATTGATACGCGGAATTTTTATTGGTTAAGAGCTATACTTGCAACGCTGTTTTCTCTATAAACTTTTGATTGGTGATTTTCTGCCATGTCAGTCTCTGTATTCTTCATTTTGTTCTCTCGCATTTCGTTAATCCCTGCATCCCCTGTGAAAATATGCATCTCAGACTCAATATCAAGACTCCTTGGATCATACCAATAAACTGTCTTGTATGATTGGTACCCCTAGCCCTTGAACAGTGTGATCAAGTCTCCGAAATTAACGAAGTCCAGGTCCATTTCTAGAAACTTCTCCACCTTCTCATTTTTGTAAACCAGAGAGCCGTTACTTTCTCTCACAAAATTACCTCCATGGTGGAACACAGGCACTACAAACACATCAACCATCAGAAAAAAGAAAAAAACTGTAAACAATGATCAAGAATTACTCTTTTTCACATATTAAAAAGCAATAACCTTCAACATACAGAGACAAAAAATCACCCCAGAAGCTTTCTTTGCCCTAACAGTAATTCAATTTCAATCGAAAAACCCCAATACTTTTTTGACAACTTCTATCAACATGCACGTCAGTCCTTTCACAATACAGTTCATACTTGCATACATATTTAACCTCACAATCCACTAACTAAGCTACAATACAGACTTCTTACCTTCGGTGATGAAGACAGCAACTCAGACAACAATGGAGGCCTCTTCGATAGCCACTACACACGACAAACGTCTCAACTTGGGTAATGATCTTTTTGAAGGGAGAAACAGAGTATGATGATCGTTGGTATCCTTAGGGTTTAATGTATTTCAGAAAGGGTGGTATGGGTGTAATGGGTATTGTAAGGGACTTTGTAAGGGATGAAGGCAAAACGATGTAGTTTAGTGGTGCAGGGACTTAATTGTCCAATTTTTGAATGTAGCTTTCCACTAAGCAGTCCAGGTGTCAACCAGTCATACCACGTCATCCGTACGAGAGCCACATCAGACTTCTCCGATGGGTCTGGCGGATGCAATTCGACGGAGAGACTCTTCCGTCCAAGATTTGTGAAGGTCGAGAATTTAAAAGTATTTTCAAATATTTAGGGACAAAAATATCTAAGGGACAAAAGATCAGGACCTATTTATCTTTTTTTTTAATTTTAAAAAGAGACTAATTCTTTTTTATTAAGCATAAATCAAATTTATTTTCTAAATTAGTGAACTCTTTCTTCGAGAATAAAATTTGATATTTTTTTTCCCTGGAATTATAGGATACCTACACTACCAAGACCCTTTTTCGTATAAGTGTTGATTTTTTTTTTTTTTCCGAACTTATATGCTTCCGCCATTTTATTATTTTCTATGGGAGTCGGTTGTGATAAATACAAGTGCATATATTAAGCTTCTTTTATGAATTTCTCTAATTAAGGTTTAAGATTGATAGAAATTTTAATATTTCCACACGTAGAAAAAAACTAATAACTATTTAAGTAGTCAACAATGATTTTTTCATTATTTATTTATTTTCTTTTTAAAGAAGGAGAAAGAACTTACATATTGAACATGTAATATAATTCGTGAGAGAGAGGAGAAGAAGCAGAATTATTGAAAACGGAAATCCGAATAGAGTATCTCACGGTCTCACGAAAGTCCAAAACTTCAGCCTTATGAAAAAGGTGGTTACATACTCCAAAGAAGAAATGGTAAAATATATTTTCTACTTTTAAAATAAGTTAAAATTTTTTAAAATATTTTAAATTTTATTTTAATTTTATTTTAAAAATTTTTAATTTACGTAAAATATATTCTTGATAGCTAATTTTTTAAATAATTTAGGAACAACTCAACAATATCACAATAATAAGTTTAATACAAGTAAATTAGACATAGTTGTTGTGTATTGTTATTGAATTGGCTCTAAATTTTTTAAAAATTTAACTGTAAGGAATATTTTTATTACAAATTAAAATTTTTTTAGATCAATTAAAATAAAATAAAACTTTAAGATATTTTTAAAATTTTTAACAAATTTTAGTGACAAATTATGATTTACCCAAAAAAATTTGTGTATCATTTGATAGCAAAGGAATATTTTTTTTGTTTTGTTATTTATTTTATCATTTTCATGTTAGATATTTTAGGGATTTAGAATTTTAAAATTTAGGATTTAAGATTTTAAATTAAAAATTATAATAGATATATAAGATGATTAATTTATCAGAATAAGAATACTAATTTCCTCGCAAAACATGTAAGAATTTCAAAAAATAATTCTATGTCAGCTGTCAGTTGGCTTACTGATGTATGGATATTTTATATGCTTTTGGGGTATTTTCATATAGTTTTTAGTAGGATCTAACTACTTTTTAGTATATTTTTATTAGTTTTTATGCAAAAAAATCACATTTCTTGAATTTGCTATGAGTTTGTGTATTTTTCTGTGATTTCAGATATTTTCTGGCTGAAATTGAGGGACCTGAGCAAAAATCTGATTCAGAAGCTGATAAAGAACTGCTGATGTTGTTGGATTCTGACCTCCCTGCATTCGAAATGGAATATTTTGAGCTTCAGAAACCCAAATGGCGCGCTCTCAATTGCATTAGAAAGTAGACATCCAGGGCTTTCCAACAATATATAATAGTCTATACTTTTCCCGTGTTTAGACGACTAAAACTGGCGTTCAATGCCAGCTTTTTGCCTTATTTTGGCGTTAAACGCCAGAAACAAGTTGCAAGCTAGAGTAAAACGCCAGAAACAAGTTACAAACTAGCGTTCAACTCCAAAGAAGGCCTCTACATGTGAAAGCTTCAATGCTCAGCCCCAACACACACCAAGTGGGCCCCAGAAGTGGATTTCTGCACTATCTATCTTAGTTTACTCATTTTCTAAAAACCTAGGTTACTAGTTGAGTATAAAAACTACTTTTAGAGATTTATTTTGTACTTCATGACATTTTACATCTGAATTTGTATCTTTGACGGCATGAGTCTCTAAACCCCATGGTTGGGGGTGAGGAGCTCTGCTGTGTCTCGATGAATTAATGCAATTATTTCTGTTTTCTATTCAATCACGCTTGTTTCTATTCTAAGATATTCATTCGTACTTCAATATGATGAATGTGATGATCCGTGACAGTCATCACCATTCTCAACCTATGAACGTGTGCCTGACAACCACTTCCGTTCTACCTTAGATTGAATGTATGTCTCTTGGGTTCCTGGTTCACGAGTTTTATTGCCTCTCCTGACAACAGAGCATTCAAATCCGTGAGATCAGAGTCTTCGTGGTATAAGCTAGAATCAATTGGCAGCATTCCTGAGATTCAGAAAGTCTAAACCTTGTATGTGGTATTCCGAGTAGGATCCGAGAATGGATGAATATGACGAGCTTCAAAATCATGAATGCTGGGCGCAGTAACAGTGTGCAAAAGGATCAATGGATCCTATTCCAATATTAGTGAGAACCAACAGATGATTAGCCATGTACATGACCCTTTTCACTGAGAGGACGGCTGGTAGCCATTGACAACGGTGATCCACCAACATACAGCTTGCTATAGAAGGAGACCTGCGTGCGTGAAGAAGAAGACAGTAGGAAAGCTGAACTTCAGAAGACAGAGCATCTCCAAAACCTCAACCTGTTCTCTATTACTGCATAACAAGTATCATTAAATTCATGCTCTTTTACTCTTTGCAATTAAAACTAAGAACCACTATTGATATCCTGACTAAGAATAATAAGATAACCATAGCTTGCTTCAAGCCGGCAATCTCCGTGGGATCGACCCTTACTCACGTAAGGTATTACTTGGACGACCCAGTGTACTTGCTGATTAGTTGTGCGGAATTACAAAGTGTGATTGTAATTTTTGTGCTGCAAATTTTTGGCACCGTTGCCGAGGATTGTTCGAGTTTGAATAACTGACGGTTTATTTTATTACTTAGATTAGGAAAAATTTGTCTTTTTGGTTTAGAGACTTTTACTTTCTTTTCAAAAAAATCTCTTCAAAAATATTATTTTTCTTTATTAATTGTTAGTTTTTCATTGAGTCTAGTTGCATGTTTTAAGTTTGGTGTCTCTTGTGTTTTTGTCATCTAAAAAAATAGTTTTTCTCTGTTCAATCCTTGCATTTGTTGAATGTGTCTATGTTCTTGGGAATAGTTGCCCCTTTGAGTCTTCCTTTCTAAAATCTTTTTAAAAATAATTTTTTTTTGATTAAATTTGGTGCCAAATTTTAAGTTTGTTGTTCTCTTGTTAATTTTTCTTTAGTTTTTGAAAATTTTATTTTGGTTTTCTAAAAATTTTAAGTTTGGTGTTCTTTCTTTTTGTTCTTGTTGTTCTTGTAAGTCTTCAAAGTGTTCTTGAGTCTTCTTTGTGTCTTGATCTTAAAATTTTTAAGTTTGGTGTGCCTTGGTGTTTTCCCTCCAAAATTTTTGAAAATAAAGAGCATTGGATTTAAAAATTTTAAGTCTTTTGTCTTTTATGTGTTTTTCTCTTTCATAATAAAATTCAAAAAATCAAAAAAAAATATATCTTTTCATTTAATTGCTCATAATTTTCGTATTCATTAGGTTGACTTGGTCAACATTTTTAAAAATCATATCTTTTTCAAAAACTCCTAACCACTTTCTCTCCCCTCATTGTTTTTCAAAAATCCTCATAAAGTATTTTCAATTTTTTTATTTTATTTTATTATTTTAATATCCTTTTTCTTATTCTTTTGTTTCGAAAAAAATTTAATAAATAAATATAATAAAGTAAATAAAATAAATCCACATCATCTTCCTTTCTCCATCATGGACCTAAGTAGAAATGAACAGTCCAGAAGGACTCTGGGGTCATATGCTAACCCCACTACTGCTTCATATGGGAGTAGTATTTGTATACCCTCCATCGGAGTCAGTAGTTTTGAGTTGAATCCTCAGCTCATTATCATGGTGCAGCAAAATTGCCAGTATTCTGGTCTTCCACAGGAAGAACCTACTGAGTTACTGGCACAGTTCTTACAAATTGCTGACACAGTACATGATAAGGAAGTAGATTAGGATGTATACAGATTATTACTATGTTTCCATTTGCTGTAAAAGTCCAAGCTAAGAGGTGGTTAAATAACCAACCTAAAGCTAGCATAAGAACATGAAAACAATTGTCAGAAAAATTCTTAAATTAATATTTTCTTCCTAAGAGGATGACACAACTAAGGCTGGACATCCAAGGCTTTAAACAAGAGGATAATGAATCCCTTTACAACGCCTGTGAGAGGTACAGAGAGATGCTAAGGAAATGCCCCTCTGAAATATTTTTAGAATGGGTGCAGTTAGACATCTTCTACTACGGGCTTACAGCAAAGGCTCAGATATCTCTAGACCACTCAGCTGGTGGATATATACACATGAGAAAAATAATTGAAGAGGCTCAAGAGCTCATTGATACAGTTGCTAGAAATCAGCATCTGTACTTAAGTAGTGAGTCCTCCATAAAAGAAGAGGCTAAGGCAGTATCCACTGAACTTAGTCCTCTAGAACAAGTTGCTGAAATCAATCAGCAATTATGTTATCTGACAGAATAGTTGGCAGAATTTAAAGAGATGTTACAAGATACTGAGGATGCTAACAGGAACATGGAAGCACAACTTGACCAGAAAAGACAGCAGTTATCAAAACAAATAACAGAAGAGTGCCAAGCAGTCCAATTAAAGAGTGGAAAAATATTGAATACCTCAACTCAAAGCAACAGAAAGTCAAGAAAAGAACAAATAATAGAGGATGAGCAGACTTCTAACCAAAATCCCTCTGAGGACAGTAAGAGCCCAGAGAGGAATGATTATGGCGTTAAAACACCATAAAAGGGTGAAAAACTGGCATTAAACGCCCAGTGGACACCCAGTTCTGGCATTCAAACGCCAGAAAAAGGAGAAAAATTGGCGTTAAACGCCCAACCCATGTTCAGTTCTGGCGTTCAAACGCCAGAAAAGGGAGGGAATCTAGCGTTAAACGCCAATCTAGCCCCTAATCCTGGCGTTCAAATGCCTATGAGGGGTCAGACACTTGCAAATGTTGATAATAACTCCCTCAAGAAGGCTTCTCAACCTACCTTTGTAGGAAATAAACCTGCAGCAACCAAGGTTGAAGAATACAAAGCCAAAATACCTTATCCTCAGAAACTCCGCCAAGCGGAATAAGATAAACAATTTGCCCGCTTTGCAGACTATCTCAGGACTCTTGAAATAAAGATTCCGTTTGCAGAGGCACTTGAGTAAATACCCTCTTATGCTAAGTTCATGAAAGAAGTCTTAAGTCATAAGAAGGACTGGAGAGAAACTGAAAAAGTTTTTCTCACTGAAGAATGCAGTGCAACCATTTTAAAGAGCTTACCAGAGAAGCTTAACGATCCTGGAAGCTTTATGATACCATGCACATTAGAGGGTACCTGTACCAAGACAGCTCTATGTGATCTTGGGGCAAGTATCAACCTAATTCCTGCATCCACTATCAGAAAGCTTGGCTTGACTGAAGAGGTCAAACCAACCAGGATATGTCTTCAACTTGCTGATGGCTCCATTAAATACCCATCAGGCGTGATTGAAGACATGATTGTCACAGTTGGGCCATTCGCCTTTCCCACTGACTTTGTAGTGCTGGAAATAGAGGAGCACAAGAGTGCAACTCTCATTCTAGGAAGACCTTTCCTAGCAACTGGACGAACCCTCATTGACGTCCAAAAAGGGGAAGTAACACTGAGAGTCAATGAGGATGAGTTTAGGCCGAATGCTATTGAAGCAATGAAAAATCCAAACACATCAAAAGACTGCATGCGTGTTGATATTATTGACTCCCTAGTATAGTAGATCAGTATGGCTGAGAGTCTCAAATCAGAGCTAGAGGATATCTTTAACGATGTTCAGCCTAATCTGGAAGAACCAGAGAAAATAAAAGAACCTCTGAAAATTTCTCAGGAAGAGGAGAAACCTCCTAAACTCGAGCTCAAACCACTACCACCATCCCTAAAATATGTATTTCTGGGAGAAGGTGAAACTTTTCCTGTAATTATAAGCTCTGTCTTAGAACCACAGGAAGAGAAAGCACTAATTCAGGTGCTAAGGACACACAAGACAGCTCTTGGATGGTCCATTAGTGATCTCAAGGGCATTAGCCCAGCCAGATTCATACTCAAGATCCTACTGGAGGATAAGGCCAAACTAGTGGTTCAACCACAACGGCGGCTGAATCCAGCCATGAAGGAGGTGGTGCAGAAAGAGGTCACTAAATTACTAGAGGCTGGGATTATTTATCCCATTTCTGATAGCCCCTGGGTGAACCCTGTCCAAGTTGTACCCAAAAAGGGAGGCACGACAGTGGTTCATAATGAAAAAAATGAACTGGTTCCTACAAGAACAGTTACAGGGTGGCGTATGTGTATTGACTACAAAAGACTCAATACAGCCACCAGAAAGGATCATTTTCCTTTACCATTCATAGACCAAATGCTAGAAAGGCTAGCAGGTCATGACTATTACTGCTTTTTGGATGGCTACTCAGGCTACAACCAAATTGCAGTAGATCCCCAGGATCAAGAGAAAACTGCTGATGAGCGGATAATTTATACGCTTTTTGGCATTGTTTTTAGGTAATTTTTAGTAAGTTTAAGCTACTTTTAGGGATGTTTTCATTAGTTTTTATGTTAAATTCATATTTCTGGACTTTACTATGAGTTTGTGTGTTTTTCTGTGATTTCAGGTAAATTCTGGCTGAAATTGAGGGACTTGAGCAAAACTCTGAAAAAGGCTGACAAAAGGACTGCTGATGCTGTTGGATTCTGACCTCCCTGCACTCAAAATGGATTTTCTGGAGCTACAGAACTCCAATTGGCGCGATCTCAACGGCGTTGGAAAGTAGACATCCAGGACTTTCCAGCAATATATAATAGTCTATACTTTATTCGGAAATTGACGACGTAACTTGGCGTTGAACGCCAAGTTCATGCTGCTGTCTAGAGTTAAACGCCAGAAAAACGTCATGATCCGGAGTTGAACGCCCAAAACACGTCATAACTCGGAGTTCAACTCCAAGAGAAGCCTCAGCTCGTGGATTGATCAAGCTCAGCCCAAACATACACCAAGTGGGCCCCGGAGGTGGATTTATGCATCAATTACTTACTCATGTAAACCCTAGGAGCTAGTTTATTATAAATAGAACTTTTTACTATCATATTATCATCCTGGATTGTATTTTGAATCCTGTGATCACGTTTTGGGGGCTGGCCATTCGGCCATGCCTGAATCTTTCACTTATGTATTTTCAACGGTGGAGTTTCCGCACACCATAGATTAAGGGTGTGGAGCTCTGCTGTACCTCAAGTTTCAATACAATTATTATTACTTTCTATTCAATTCTCTTTTATTCTTATTCCAAGATATACGTTGCACAACACTTTGATGAATGTGATGATCCGTGACACTCATCATCATTCTCACCTATGAACGCGCGTGACTGACAACCACTTCCGTTCTACCTTAGGCCGGGCGCATATCTCTTAGATTCCCCAACAGAATCTTCGTGGTATAAGCTAGATAGATGGCGGCATTCATGAGGATCTGGAAAGTCTAAACCTTGTCTATGGTATTCCGAGTAGGATTCTGGGATTGAATGACTGTGACGAGCTTCAAACTCCTGAAGGCTGGGCGTGATGACAAACGCAAAAGAATCAAGGGATTCTATTCCAACCTGATTGAGAACCGACAGATGATTAGCCATGCTGTGACAGAGCATAGGAACGTTTTCACTGAGAGGATGGGATGTAGCCATTGACAACAGTGATGCCCTACATACAGCTTGCCATGGAAAGGAGTAAGAAGGATTGGATGAATGTAATAAGAAAGTAGAGATTCAAGAGGAGCACAACATCTCCATACGCCTATCTGAAATTTTCACTATTGATTTACATAAGTATTTCTATCCTACTTTATTTTCTGTTTTTATCCAATTTTATTACATTTGACCCTATGATTCCACTTAACTGAGATCTACAAGATGACCATAGCTTGCTTCATACCAACAATCTCCGTGGGATCGACCCTTACTCACGTAAGGTATTACTTGGACGACCCAGTGCACTTGCTGGTTAGTTGAATGGAGTTGTGATCACACGTGCCATTACCAGGGATTATTAAGATCCCAATTCATTACACCATGATCTCTTTGGGGTATTTTTGATTTCATACAAATACAAAGAGACTAACTTTTTGGTGATCACAATTTCGTCCACCAAGTTTTTGGCGCCGTTGCCGGGGATTGTTCGAGTATGGACAACTGACGGTTCATCTTGTTGCTCAGATTAGGTAATTTTCTTTTCAAAAATCTTTTTCAAAATTTTTCTTTTATTTTTCGTTTTTCTAAACTTTATTTTCGAAAAAATTAATAAAAATTCAAAAAAAATTCATAAAATCATAAAAATAAAAAATTTATTTTGTGTTTCTTGTTTGAGTCTTGAGTCAATTTTTAAGTTTAGTGTCTATTGCATGCTTTTAAAAATTTTTCTTGCATTTTTCGAAAATTCCATGCATTCATAGTGTTCTTCATGATCTTCAAGTTGTTCTTGATAAGTCCTCTTGTTTGATCTTGATGTTTTCTTGTTTTGTGTTGGTTGTTGTTTTTCATATGCATTTTTTGTTTGTTAGAGTCCATGCATTAAAGATTTCTAAGTTTGGTGTCTTGCATGTTTTCTTTGCATCAAAAATTTTTCAAAATTATGTTCTTGATGTTCATCATGATCTTCAAAGTGTTCTTGGTGTTCATCTTGACATTCATAGTGTTCTTGCATGCATCATGTGTTTTGATCCAAAATTTTCATATTTTGGGTCATTTTTATGTTTTTCTCTCTCATCATTAAAAATTCAAAAAAATTCAAAAAAATATCTTTTCCTTAATTTTCTCCAAATTTTCGAAATTTTGGGTTGACTTGGTCAAAAAATTTTAAAAATTAGTTGTTTCTTACAAGTCAAGTCAAATTTTCAATTTTAAAAATCTTATCTTTTCAAAATCTTTTTCAAAAATCACATCTTTTTCATTTTTTTTATAATTTTCGAAATTTTTTTTTTAAAATATTTTTCAAAATCTTTTTCTTATCTTTTACATCATATTTTCGAAAATATAATCAATAATTAATGTTTTGATTCAAAAATTTGAAGTTTGTTACTTTCTTGCTAAGAAAGGTTCAATCTTTAAGTTCTAGAATCTTATCTTGTAGTTTCTTGTTAGTGAAGTAAATAATTTCAAATTTTTAAATTAAATCTTTTTTATCTCTTATCTTATCTTTTTCAAAAAAAAAAAATAAAAATTTTTTTTTATCTTTTTATCTTTTTTTTTTTATTTCAAAATATCTTATCTAAACTTCTTATCTTCTTATCTTTTCAAATTTGATTTCAAATCTTTTTCAATCAACTAACTAACTTGTTGTTTGTTTCTTATCTTTTTCAAAACTACCTAACTACTTTTCCCTCTCTAATTTTCGAAAATATCTCACCTCTTTTTCAAAAATTCTTTTTGTTTTAAATTTTGATTCTAATCTTATCTTATCTTTAATTTTCAAAAATTACTAACCCCTTTTTCAAAATTATTTTCGAAAATTTTCCCTCTCTTTTCTTATTTTATTTAATTAATTAATTACTAACACTTCTCTTCACCTCTCTTCATCCAATATCTGAATCTCCTTCTTCATTCTTATACCCCTTTCTTTTTCTACTAACATAAAGGAATCTCTATACTGTGACATAGAGGATTCCTCTTTCTTTTCTTGTTCTCTTCTCTTTCATATGAGCAGGAACAGGGATAAAGGCACTCTTGTTGAAATTGATCCAGAACCTGAAAGGAGTCTGAAGAGAAAATTAAGAGAAGCTAAATTACAACAATCCAGAAGCAACCTTTTAGAAATTTTCGAACAAGAGAAAGAGATGGCAGCCGAAAATAATAATAATAATGCAAGGAGAATGCTTGGTGACTTCACAAAGCCAACGTCCAAGTTTGATGGAAGAAGCATCTGCATTCCTGCCATTGGAGCCAATAACTTTGAGCTGAAACCTCAGCTAGTTGCTTTAATGCAACAAAACTGCAAGTTTTATGGACTTCCATCTGAAGATCCTTATCAGTTTTTAACTGAGTTCTTGCAGATCTGTGAGACTGTAAAGACAAATGGAGTTGATCCTGAAGTCTACAGACTCATGCTTTTCCCTTTTGCTGTAAGAGACAGAGCTAGAGTATGGTTGGATTCACAACCCAAAGATAGCCTGGACTCATGGGATAAGCTGGTCACTGCCTTCTTGGATAAGTTCTTTCCTCCTCAAAAGCTGAGCAGGCTGAGAGTGGATGTTCAAACCTTCAAACAAAAAGATGGTGAATCCCTCTATGAAGCTTGGGAAAGATATAAGCAGCTGACCAAAAGATGTCCATCTGACATGTTTTCAGAATGGACCATATTAGATATATTCTATTATGGTCTCTCTGAATTTTCGAAAATGTCATTAGACCATTCTGCAGGTGGATCTATTCACCTGAAGAAAACGCCTGAAGAGGCTCAAGAACTCATTGACATGGTTGCAAATAACCAGTTTATGTACACTTCTGAGAGGAATTCCGTGAACAATGGGATACCTCAAAAGAAAGGAGTTCTTGAAATTGATACTCTGAATGCCATATTGGCTCAGAACAAAGTGTTGACTCAACAGGTCAACATGATCTCTCAAAATCTGAATGGATTGCAACATGCATCCAACAGTACTAGAGAGGCAGCTTCAGAAGAAGCTTATGATCCTGAGAACCCTGCCATGGCAGAGGTTAATTACATGGGTGAACCTTATGGAAACACCTATAACTCATCATGGAGAAATCATCCAAATTTCTCATGGAAGGATCAACAAAAACCTCAACAAGGTTTTAACAATGGTGGACGCAATAGGCTGAGCAATAGCAAGCCATATCCATCATCTTCTCAGCAACAGACAGAGAATTCTGAACAAAACACTTCTAATTTAGCCAATATAATCTCTGATCTATCAAAGGCCACTTTTAGTTTCATGAATGAAATAAGATCCTCTATTAGAAATCTGGAGGCACAAGTGGGCCAGCTGAGTAAGAAAGTTATTGAAACTCCTCCCAGTATTCTCCCAAGCAATACAGAAGAGAATCCAAAAGGAGAGTGCAAGGCCATTGATGTGATCAAAGAGGCCGAATACACAAGGGAGGAGGGGGACGAAAATCCTAGTGAGGAAGACCTCTTGGGACGTCCCTCAAGCAAGAAGGAGTTTCCTATTAAGGATCCAGAGGAATCTGAGGCTCATCTAGAGACCATAGAGATTCCATTAAACCTTCTTCTTCCATTCATGAGCTCTGAGGACTATTCTTCCTCTGAAGAGGATGAAGATGTGACTGGAGAGCAAGTTGCTCAATATTTAGGAGCTATCATGAAGCTGAATGCCAAGCTGTTTGGTAATGAGACTTGGGAAAGTGAACCTCCCTTGCTCATTAGTGAACTAGATACTTGGATTCAGAAAACTCTACCTCAAAAGAGACAAGATCCTGGCAAGTTTCTAATACCTTGTACCATAGGCACCATGAGCTTTGAAAAAGCTCTATGTGATCTGGGGTCAGGGATAAACCTTATGCCACTCTCTGTAATGGAGAAGCTGGGGATCATTGAGGTACAACCTGCCTTGTTCTCATTACAACTGGCTGACAAGTCATTGAGACAAGCTTATGGAATAGTAGAGGACGTGCTAGTAAAGGTTGAAGGCCTTTACATCCCTACTGATTTCATAATCCTAGACACTAGGAAGGAAGATGATGAATGCATCATCCTAGGAAGACCTTTCCTAGCCACAGCAGGAGCTGTGATAGATGTCAACAGAGGTGAGTTAGTCCTTCAATTGGATGGGGACTACCTTGTGTTTAAGGCACATGGCCATCCCTCTGTGACAAAAGAGAGTAAGCATGAGGAACTTCTCTCAGTTCAGAGTCAAGAAAAGCCCACACAGTCAAACTCTAAGTTTGGTGTTGTGAGGCCACAACCAAACTCTAAGTTTGGTGTTCAAACCCCATATCCAAACTCTAAGTTTGGTGTTGGGACCACACAAAAATTGACCTGATCACCTTGCGGCTCCATGAGAGCCACTGTCAAGCTATTGACATTAAAGAAGCGCTTGTTGGGAGGCAACCTAATTTTATTTATCTAATTTTAATTTATTTTATTTTATTGTTATTCTGTGTTTTATTAGGTACATGATCATGAGGAGTCACGAAAAAAATCAAAAAAATTAAAAACAGAGTCAAAAACAGAAGAAAAAAATTTTTCACCCTGGAGGTAGCGCAGACTGGCGTTCAACGCCAGTAAGATGCATCTGGCTGGCGTTCAACGCCAGAACAGAGCACCATTCTGGCGCTGAACGCCAGAAACAAGCAACAACCTGGCGTTAAACGCCAGGAACGTGCACAGAGAAGACAAACTGGCGCTGAACGCCAGAAACAAGCATGAAACTGGCGTTCAACGCCAGAAACATGCATTACATGGGCGTTGAACGCCCAGAACATGCACCAATGGGCGTTTGAACGCCAGAATGATGCATGAAAAAGGCATTTTACATGCCTATATGGTGAAGGAATGGTATTTGTTTACACCTCAGGATCTGTGGACCCCACAGGATCCTCACCTCAAGATCTGTGGACCCCACAGGATCCCCACCTACCATATTCCCACCTTACCTTTTAATCCTAATCACACTCTCCTAATCCAAATCTCATTTCACTCTTCCCCATATCACACTTCCCAAAAACCTTCACCAATCACCTCCAAGTCTTGGGAGATGGAAAGACTAATATAAGCCGTCATAGCTCAGTGGTAGAACATGTGGCTGCAAATCAAGAGATCCCTGAAATACCTCAGGGAATAAGTTGTCCTCCACACAAATATTGGAAGCAACTAAGGGGAGGAACACCAAAATTACTAGGAATCATTCAACAGAAGCAAGGAAGAGACATAGAGGAGCTCAAAGAGCACCATTGGTTCTTCAAGAAGACGCCACTAAAGGTGGATTCATTCCTTGTTCTTTATTTCTTTCTGTTTTTCGGTTTTTAATATTGTGTTTATCTATGTTTTGTGTCTTTATTTCATGATCATTAGTATGTAACCATGCCTTAAAGCTATGAATAAATTCCATTAATCCTCCACCTCTCTTAAAAGAAAAATGTTTTAATTCAAAAGAACAAGAAGTACATGAATTTCGAATTTATCCTTGAATTTAGTTTAATTATATTGATGTGGTGACAATACCTTTTGTTTTCTGAATGAATGCTTGAACAGTGCATAATTTTGATCTTGTTGTTTATGAATGTTAAAACTGTTGGCTCTTGAAAGAATGATGAACAAAGAGAAATGTTATTGATGATCTGAAAAATCATGAAATTGATTCTTGAAGCAAGAAAAAGCAGTGAAAAAAAAAAGGGGCTAAAAAGAGTATATAGAAAAAGAAGGAGCAGTAGAAAAAGCCAATAGCCCTTAAAACCAAAAGGCAAGGGTAGAAAGGATCCAAGGCTTTGAGCATCAATGGATAGGAGGGCCCAAGGAAATAAAATCCAGGCCTAAGCGGCTAAATCAAGCTGTCCCTAACCATGTGCTTGTGTCATGAAGGTCCAAGTGAAAAGCTTGAGACTGAATGGTTAAAGTCGTGATCCAAAGCAAAAAGAGTGTGCTTAAGAGCTCTGGACACCACTAACTGGGGACTTTAGCAAAGCTAAGTCACAATCTGAAAAGGTTCACCCAGTTATGTGTCTGTGGCATTTATGTATCCAGTGGTAATACTGGAAAACAAAGTGCTTAGGGCCACGGCCAAGACTCATAAGTAGCTGTGTTCAAGAATCAACATGCTTAACTAGGAAAGTCAATAACACTATCCGAAATTCTAAGTCCCTAGAGAAGCCAATCATTCAAAACTTCAAAGGAAAAAGTGAGATGCCAAAACTGTTCAGAAGCAAAAAGCTACAAGTCCCGCTCATCTAATTATAATTAATATTCATTGATATTCTGGAATTTATAGTATATTCTCTTCTTTTTATCCTATTTGATTTTCAGTTGCTTGGGGACAAGCAACTATTTAAGTTTGGTGTTGTGATGAGCGGATAATTTATACGCTTTTTGGCATTGTTTTTAGGTAATTTTTAGTAAGTTTAAGCTACTTTTAGGAATGTTTTCATTAGTTTTTATGTTAAATTCACATTTCTGGACTTTACTATGAGTTTGTGTGTTTTTCTGTGATTTCAGGTAAATTCTGGCTGAAATTGAGGGACTTGAACAAAACTCTGAAAAAGGCTGACAAAAGGACTGCTGATGCTGTTGGATTCTGACCTCCCTGCACTCAAAATGGATTTTCTGGAGCTACAGAACTCCAATTGGCGCGATCTCAACGGCGTTGGAAAGTAGACATCCAGGGCTTTCCAGCAATATATAATAGTCTATACTTTATTCGGAAATTGACGACGTAACTTGGCGTTGAACGCCAAGTTCATGCTGCTGTCTAGAGTTAAACGCCAGAAAAACGTCATGATCCGGAGTTGAACGCCCAAAACACGTCATAACTCGGAGTTCAACTCCAAGAGAAGCCTCAGCTCGTGGATTGATCAAGCTCAGCCCAAACATACACCAAGTGGGCCCCGGAAGTGGATTTATGCATCAATTACTTACTCATGTAAACCCTAGGAGCTAGTTTATTATAAATAGAACTTTTTACTATCATATTATCATCCTGGATTGTATTTTGAATCCTGTGATCACGTTTTGGGGGCTGGCCATTCGGCCATGCCTGAATCTTTCACTTATGTATTTTCAACGGTGGAGTTTCCGCACACCATAGATTAAGGGTGTGGAGCTCTGCTGTACCTCAAGTTTCAATACAATTATTATTACTTTCTATTCAATTCTCTTTTATTCTTATTCCAAGATATACGTTGCACAACACTTTGATGAATGTGATGATCCGTGACACTCATCATCATTCTCACCTATGAACGCGCGTGACTGACAACCACTTCCGTTCTACCTTAGGCCGGGCGCATATCTCTTAGATTCCCCAACAGAATCTTCGTGGTATAAGCTAGATAGATGGCGGCATTCATGAGGATCCGGAAAGTCTAAACCTTGTCTATGGTATTCCGAGTAGGATTCTGGGATTGAATGACTGTGACGAGCTTCAAACTCCTGAAGGCTGGGCGTGATGACAAACGCAAAAGAATCAAGGGATTCTATTCCAACCTGATTGAGAACCGACAGATGATTAGCCATGCTGTGACAGAGCATAGGAACGTTTTCACTGAGAGGATGGGATGTAGCCATTGACAACAGTGATGCCCTACATACAGCTTGCCATGGAAAGGAGTAAGAAGGATTGGATGAATGTAATAAGAAAGTAGAGATTCAAGAGGAGCACAACATCTCCATACGCCTATCTGAAATTTTCACTATTGATTTACATAAGTATTTCTATCCTACTTTATTTTCTGTTTTTATCCAATTTTATTACATTTGACCCTATGATTCCACTTAACTGAGATCTACAAGATGACCATAGCTTGCTTCATACCAACAATCTCCGTGGGATCGACCCTTACTCACGTAAGGTATTACTTGGACGACCCAGTGCACTTGCTGGTTAGTTGAATGGAGTTGTGATCACACGTGCCATTACCAGGGATTATTAAGATCCCAATTCATTACACCATGATCTCTTTGGGGTATTTTTGATTTCATACAAATACAAAGAGACTAACTTTTTGGTGATCACAATTTCGTCCACCAACTGCATTCACATGTCTATCTGGAGTATTTGCCTATAGAAGAATGCCATTTGGTCTGTGTAATGCACCGGCAACCTTTCAGAGATGCATGCTCTCTATTTTCTCTGATATGGTGAAAAAATTTCTGCAAGTCTTCATGGATGACTTCTCAGTATTTGGAGATTCATTCAGCTCCTGTCTTGACCATCTAGCACTTGTTCTGAAAAGGTGCCAAGAGACCAACCTGGTTTTAAACTAGGAGAAATGTCACTTTATGGTGACTGAAAGAATTGTCGTTGGACACAAAATTTCGAACAAGGGGATAGAAATTACCACCACCTACCAATGTTAAGGCAATCAGAAGCTTTCTGGGACATGCAGGATTCTATTGGAGGTTTATAAAGGATTTTTCAAAAATTGCAAAACCCCTAAGCAACCTGCTAGCTACTGACATGCCATTTATCTTTGACACAGAGTGTCTACAAGCTTTTGAGACTCTGAAGGCTAAGTTGGTCACAGCACCTGTCATATCTGCACTAGACTGGATATTACCATTTGAATTAATGTGTGATGCCAGTGACCATGCTATTGGTGCATTATTAGGACAGAGGCATAATAAGCTTCTGCACGTCATTTACTATACTAGCCGTGTTCTAAATGACGCACAGAAGAATTACACAACCACAGAAAAAGAACTACTTGCAGTGGTTTATGCTATTGACAAGTTTAGATCCTATCTAGTAGGATCAAAAGTGATTGTGTACACTGACCATGCTGCTCTTAAATATCTACTCACTAAGTAAGATTCAAAACCCATGCTCATAAGATGGGTGTTGCTTCTGCAAGAGTTTGATATACAAATAAGAGATAGAAAAGGGACAGAGAATCAAGTAGCAAATCACCTGTCCCGGATAGAACCAGTAGAAGGGATGTCTCTCCCCTTCACTGAGATCTCTGAAACCTTTTCGCATGAGCAACTCTTTGCCATTCAGGAAGTGCCATGGTTTGCAGACATTGCAAACTATAAAGCTGCAAGATTCATTCCCAAGGAGTACAGCAAGCAGCAAAAGAAAAAATTACTTTCTGATGCGAAGTACTACTTGTGGGATGAACCATATCTCTTTAACAGATGTGCAGACAGAATAATCTGTAGGTGCGTGCCTAGAGAAGAGGCGCACAAGATCCTATGGTATTACCATGGATCACAATATGGAAGACATTTCGGAGGTGAGCGAACAGCCACCAAGGTCCTCCAATGTGGCTTCTACTGGCCTACACTCTATAGAGACTCCCGAGAGTTTGTACGTAACTGCGACAGTTGCCAGAGAGCTGGTAATCTGCCTCATGGTTACGTCATTCCTCAACAAGGGATCTTAGAGATTGAGTTGTTTGATGTATGGGGTATTGACTTCATGGGGCCTTTCCCACCATCATATTCAAACACTTACATTCTGGTGGCAGTAGACTATGTATCTAAATGGGTAGAGACAATTGCAACACCCACTAACGATACTAAGATAGTACTGAAGTTTCTCCAGAAACATATCTTTAGCAGATTTAGTGTCCCTAGAGCACTAATCAGTGATGGAGGCAGTTATTTCTGTAATAAACACCTTTATACTGCCATGGTCCGATATAGAATTAGCCACAAGGTGGCAACTCCATATCATCCACAGACCAATGAGCAAACTGAAGTCTCTAATAGAGAACTAAAAAGAATTCTGGAACGGACTGTAATTTCTGGTAGAAAGGATTGGGCAAAGAGCTTGGATGATGCTCTATGGGCATACAGAACAGCATTCAAGACTCCTATAGGAACCTCTCCATACCAGCTTGTGTATGGGAAGGCCTGTCACCTGCCCGTGGAACTGGAGCATAAAGCCTACTAGGCAACCAGATTCCTAAACCTTGATGCCAAATTAGCTGGAGAGAAAAAGATTGCTCCAGCTGAATGAGCTAGAGGAATTCAGACTCAATGCTTTTGAAAATGCCAAAATTTACAAGGAGAAAGCAAAAAGATGGCATGATAAGAACCTATCATCCAAAGTCTTTGAGTCAGGACAAAAGGTTCTACTGTTTAACTCTAGGCTCAGGCTATTCCCTGGAAAACTAAAATTCCGGTGGAGAGGACCATATGTGATTACAGGTGTGTCACCATATGGATATGTAGAGCTTCAGGATATTGATTCTGACAAAAAGTTCATTGTTAATGGACAGAGAATCAAACATTATCTTGAAAGTAATTTTGAGCAAGAATGCTCAGAACTGAGACTAGATTAAGGCTCAGTAAGGTCCAGCTAAAGATAATAAAGAAGTGCTTGCTAGGAGGCAACCCAGCCATTATTGTAGTTTATTTGTCATTTAAATAATAATTATAGGAGTTTAATAAATGATCATCAGAATTAATTCTCATTTATAGGAGTTCACAGAGTTACAAAAGGGTTCAGAGCAGAGAGCAGAGAAAAGAAGCTCACTGGCACGAAAATGCCAGTAAGAGGTACTTTTGGGCGTTAAACGCCAGAATGGGCATCATTCTAGGCATTTAACGCCAGAATGGGTACCATTCTGAGCATTTAACGCCAGACTTATAGCATCGTGGGCGTTTAGAAAAACGCCCAATGACAAAGGCTTTCTGGCGTTTAACGCCAGCCAGGGTACCTGGCTGGGCGTTAAACACCCAAAACAAGCAACAACTGGGCATTAAACGCCCAAAACAAGCTACAGTTGGGCGTTAAACACCCAAAACAGGCAACAGTTGGGCGTTTAACGCCAAGAACGTGGAGGTGAGGTAGTTTTGTTTTCCAACTCAATTTTTTTCAATTTTTATGTTTTCATCCATAATTTCTTGCATAAATATATTACAAACCCTCATCTTTCAATTTCAATTTCAAAAATAATTCTTAATCCTAAAAATCTTTTCTTCTTTTCAAATCTTTTTTTCAAAACTCATATATCTTTTTTATTTCTTTTCAAATCTTTTGCAAAACCCATCTATCTTTTTAATATCTTTTCAAATCTTTTCCAATTTAGTTTTATCTTTTACAAAATTCTCTCATATCTTTTCAATTTTAAAATTACATCTTTTGCATTTCATACTTATCTTTTACAAATCATATCTTCTATCATATCTTTTTTCAAAAATTTTCGAACCCACCCCTTCCTTTTAAATTCACATTCGGCCACCCCCTCTCCTCCACAATTCGAATTTGGCTCTCCTCCTTCTCCTCTCCTTTCCTTTCTTTTACTTGAAGATAAGCAAACCTCTAAGTTTGGTGTGTTTTGCGTGATCACTGAGCTAAGACTCACTAAGATCATGGCTCCTAAGGGAAAACAAACCACTTCAAGAGACAAGAAAGAGAATAATCCAAAATCACTTTGGAATCAAGAGAGGTTCATAACCAAGGAACATTCGAACCATTACCACAAAATAATGAATCTAAGGTCAGTGATCCCAGAAGTTAAATCCGATCTGAAAGAAGACGAATATCCGGAGATCCAAGAGCATATTCAAAACAGAGGCTGGGAAATTCTAGCTAATCCAGAGACAAAGGTGGGTAGAAACATGGTTCAGGAATTCTACTCAAATTTGTGGCAAACAGAGAGGCAGAAAATGACTGGAACCGCTTTCTATACCTTTCAAACCATGGTCAGAGGAAAGATTATTTACTTCAATCTGGATAGAATAAGAGAGGTCTTCAAGCTGCCTCAACTACAAGATGATTCAGAATCCTTTAATAGAAGAATGGTGAGAGTAGATAAGCGCTTGGACCAAGTTCTAGAGGACATATGCATCCCTGGAGCCAAGTGGGTAACCAACACAAAGGGTGTCCCAAATCAACTCAAGAGAGGAGATCTCAAACCAATTGCTAGAGACTGGCTGGATTTCATTGGGCGTTCTATACTGCCCACCAGCAACCGCTCTGAGGTCATTGTCAAAAGAGCAGTGATAGTCCATTGCATTATGCTGGGAAACGAAGTGGAGGTTCATCATCTGATTTCTTGTGAGTTTTACACAGTTGTAAATAAGAACTCCACTTAATCCAAATTAGCCTACCCAAGCTTGATTTTTCTGCTATGTAAAGATGCTGGGGTAAAGATGGGAGTAGATGAGTATATCTCAGTCGACCACCCAATCACAAAAAAAGTCAATGAAAGGACAACAAGTGCAAGATAACTCCATCAAAAGGAAGGCACAGGAGTTCCTCCCAGAAATCCCTCAGATTGACTACTGGACCCGCCTAGAAGCATCTGTCACCAAGCTGCAAGAAGTTATGGTTCAACTTAAGGAAGAACAGCAGAATCAAAATAGCATGCTTTTCAAACTGCTTAAGGAACAGGGGAAGCAAGGGTGTGAGCTACAAGAGCTGAAGCGCCAGAAGCTGTCTCTTGAATGACCAGACACCCCACAGATTGAAGGAGCATCCATCTCCCAAAATAAAGGTTGTTGAGTCCTAATCTTAACTCTGTGATAACTTCTGCTATTAGAAATCTATTTTAGGAGTCATATGAGTAGTAGTAGTTAGTATTTTTTATTTTTATTTTTATCATCTCCAAGCAAGCTATAATTTATTTTTCTCATCATCATTAAACATGAATGAAATAGCAGATATTTTTAGAATAAGGAGGCAACTCTTTCGAGTTCTTAATAAGAAAAATTCAAATTATTTATATGTGGTGGCAACACATTTTGTTTTCTGAAAGAATGCTTAAACAGTGCATATTTTTTATCTTGTTGTTTATGAATGTTAAAACTGTTGGCTCTTGAAAGAATGATGAAAAAGAGAAATGTTATTGATAATCTGAAAAATCATAAAATTGATTCTTGAAGCAAGAAAAAGCAGTGAATATAAAAAAAATAAAAATAAAAATAATAATAATAATAATAATTGGCGCGAAAGAAAAAGAAAAGCAAGCAGAAAAAGCCAATAACCCTTTAAACCAAAAGGCAAGGGTAAAAAAGGATTCAAGGCTTTGAGCATTAAGGGATAGGAGGGCCAAAGGAATAAAATCCTGGCCTAAGCGGCTGAATCAAGTTGTCCCTAACCATATGCTTGTGGCATGCAGGTCCAAGTGAAAAGCTTGAGACTGAGTGGTTAAAGTCGTAATCCAAAGAGTGTGCTTAAGAACTCTGGACACCTATAATTGGGGACTTTAGCAAATCTGAGTCACAATCTGAAAAGGTTCAGCCAGTTATGTGTCTATAGCATTTATGTATCCGGTGGTAATATCGGAAGGCAAAGCGCTTAGGGCCACGGCCAAGACTCATAAAGTAGCTATGTTCAAGAATCAACATACTAAACTAGGAGAATCAATACTACTATCTGAATTCTGAGTTCCTATGGATGCCAATCATTCTAAACTTCAAGGGATGAAGTGAGATACCAAAACTGTTCAGAAGCAAAAAGCTACTAGTCCCGCTCATCTAATTAGAATTGAGCTTCATCTAAAACTCTGAGATTGCCTCTTGATCTTTGTGCTATCCTATTTTTTTTTTATCTAGTTGCTTGGGGACAAGCAACAGTTTAAGTTTGGTGTTATGATGAGCGGATATTTTATACGCTTTTGGGGGGTATTTTCATATAGTTTTTAGTAGGATCTAGCTACTTTTTAATATATTTTTATTATTTTTTATGCAAAAATCATATTTCTAGATTTTTCTATGAGTTTGTGTGTCTTTTTGTGATTTCAGAAATTTTCTTGATGAAATTGAGGGACTTAAGCAAAAATCTGATTCAGATGCTGATAAAGAACTGCCGATGCTGTTGGATTCTGACCTCCCTGCACTCGAAATAGAATTTTTGGGGCTACAAAAATCCAAATGGCGCTCTCTTAATTGTATTGGAAAGTAGACATCCAGGGCTTTCCAGAAATATATAATAGTCCATACTTTGCCTGAGTTTAGACGACGCAAACTGGCGTTCAACGCTAGCTTTCTGCCCTATTCTAGTGTTAAACGCCAGAAACAAGTTGCAAGGTAGAGTCAAACGCCAGAAACAAGTTACAAACTGGTGTTCAACTCCAAAGAAGGCCTCTACACGTGAAAGCTTTAATGCTCAGCCCCAACAAACACCAAGTGGGCCCCGGAAGTGGATTTCTGCACTATCTATCTTAGTTTACTCATTTTCTAAAAACCTAGGTTACTAGTTGAGTATAAAAACTACTTTTAGAGATTTATTTTGTACCTCATGATATTTTACATCTGAATTTGTATCTTTGACGGCATGAGTCTCTAAACCCCATGGTTGGGGGTGAGGAGCTCTGCTGTGTCTCGATGAATTAATGCAATTATTTTTGTTTTCTATTCAATCACGCTTGTTTCTATTCTAAGATATTCATTCGCACTTCAACATGATGAATGTGATGATCCGTGACACTCATCACCATTCTCAACCTATGAACGTATGCCTGACAACCACTTCCGTTCTACCTTAGATTGAATGTATGTCTCTTGGGTTCTTGGTTCACGAGTTTTACTGCCTCTCCTGACAACAGAGCATTCAAATCCATGAGATCAGAGTCTTCGTGGTATAAGCTAGAATCAATTGGCAGCATTCTTGAGATCCGAAAAGTCTAAACCTTGTCTATGGTATTCCGAGTAGGATCCGGAAATGGATGACTGTGACGATCTTCAAACTCATGAATGTTAGGCGCAGTAACAGTGTGCAAAAGGATCAATGGATCCTATTCCAACATTAGTGAGAACCAACAGATGATTAGCCATGTACATGGACCCTTTTCACTGAGAGGACGACTGATAGCCATTGACAACGGTGATCCACCAACATATAGCTTGCCATGGAAGGAGACCTGCGTGCGTGAAGAAGAAGACAATAGGAAAGCAGAACTTCAAAAGACAGAGCATCTCCAAAACCTCAACATGTTCTCCATTACTGCATAACAAGTATCATTTAATCCATGCTCTTTTACTCTTCGCAATTAAAACTAAGAACCACTATTGATATTCTGACTAAGAATAATAAGATAACCATAGCTTGCTTCAAGCCGGCAATCTCCATGAAATCGACCCTTACTCACATAAAGTATTAATTCGATGACCCAGTGCACTTACTGATTAGTTGTGCAGAATTACAAAATGTGATTATAATTTTCGTGCACCACTTACACAAATATGTCTCATGCCTTTGTGTAGAAAAATTTAAGAAAAAGTGTTCATTTCGAAAACAGAGAGAAGCAAGATTGTTTTTGTTTATTCTCTTAAAATAATATTTTAAAACAATAATAAAGATATAAATATAGAATATGTTACGTACTTATATGAATGTATATTTGTGTATAAATATTTATATTATTTAACTTAATATTTATATTATTTAACTCATATTTAATATATATATATATATATATATATATATATATATATTATGTGATTAATTTGATGATTGATAAAAATTTATATGTAATATAATCTTATAAATATAATAGTAAATTATAGACTACAATATACATTTGAATATATTTAATCGAATAAGTTAAGAGATAAAAATATAGTTATTAAAAATTAATTTTAATCTTATCATTGTTAGTAATAAAAGTGTTTAAAATAAAAAAAAAATTAAAAAGGATAAGTATAATAAAATTTTATGTTTTATGTTTAATATTTGCATTTTAATCTTCTAACAAAATACTAAATATACAAGTGTATATCATTATCTGTCATTATATTTGTCTAAAATTTGTAACTTACTAAATAAATGATAAATATATGTCACCGAGTATTTTTGTATACAGTAGACATAAAAACGACAATCAAAAGGATTTGATAAGAAAGAATAATATTATACATCTAAGTTTTTTTGTTAATTAAATTTATTTAAGTTAGTCTAATATAATAAAAATCAGTTATGATTAATATTATTCAAAATTTTATTGTTTAATTTGGTTAGATTTAATTTATAAAAATATTTAGATGTATAACATTATTCGGACAAAAAATAAAAAAGATTAATAAATAAGTAATACTATATTATAAATACTAAAATTAACCGAAGAATTGAGATTGTTTATTTAGCAAATAAAGTGTGATTTCTAAATTTATTTAATTATACTTTATAATAAAAAATACAAAAATAAAAAACATCATGATTACTTTTCAGTAACTTTACTCTTTAAAAAGAATAAATAAATTCCAGAATGATTAAGTATATATCTACGAATATCTAGTAAGAGCTTAATAGTTAATATTTAAGACATGGGTGGTCTGAATCTGATAATAATAATAAGATGGAAAATAATGAAAGAGCAGGGGGTTGGATGGGGCACGTATAGTATAGTATAGTAACGTTAATGGTGGTAAGAATCTCAGTCTTCTCTACTCTGACAATCAGAAAGGCTGGATGCATTGCATGTTCAGGGGCAGAGCCACAGAACTGATAGCTTGCTTTTCAAGTATGTATGTATGTAAAACGTAGCAGAACGTTCCATCCATGCATAACCATACACAAGTAACCCAACACACTAAAGCGCTATATTTATTTTATTTTTATTTTTTATATAATGTCTAAAGTGGAAATTCAGGTGTCATTGACTTTACGTGAAGTTGGTATTTCAAAATCGTTAAATGATTTGACTAAATTTTCATTTAACAGCTTTTAGATATCAACTTTACCTAAAATCGACTTCACCTAAATTTTCACCAATATCTAAATGTGTTAATTAATATTGAGAAGCATTATAAAATCGCAACAATTTATTTCTTTTGGCTAGTACTTAGTCATTAACATATTTTTACAAGTAAATAATATTGAAAAAATCTAAATATACTAATAAAATGTGTGTGTTAACTAGATTTATTGACTAATATAGAGAAAGTTACTGGTCTCTGAAATTTTTTATTAATATTTATATCAACAGTTTAAATACGTATAAAAAATTAGTTATAAATACTGAATATAATATTAATTGATGAAACTTTGTTTCAAAAATTAATATAAGATAATATCTATTAAAAGTGTAATTTGTAAATATCAAATATAATAATTATATATAACAAAGTATGTGAAAGTGACAGTACGTTCATGAATACTGTTTAAAAGGCCAGATGATTCTATACTAGTATTTTTTTTAAAGCTGCCCCTAAATCTAGAAATACTATTATATATCTTGCAATATGATAATATTATTATTCGTAACTCGTTTGTTGAGTGAGGTACAAAAAATAATTGAGGCATACAGCGGGTAAGGAAATCTCTTTTTTTTTTTTTTAAACAAATGAAAATTAAATAAATAAAGCTGAAAAGAGAAATGTGCACGAGTGGGAGGGTGGCCATAAAGCCGCTGATCAGGTGCTGCAGCCACTATTCAAGGACTTGCAGGATGCTGACATGGCATTTATTAATCTCAGAGAACAGATGGATGCCTTGATTGTTAGTGGTAATTTTAAAATTTTTTTTGCTTACTGATTGTTAGTGGTAATTATGTTTTGGGAAGTTTAATTTGGGGATTAACAAAAGCATCTCTGATTAACATTTGTTAAAGTAGACACAACTAAGGATGGAAATAGATCAGACTTGTGTTTGGTTTGATTTGACCTAATTTATTACAAAATACTTTCACATTCAAACTATTTTAAAAAACTAAATTTATTAATAAGTGAGACTGAGACTCACAAACTAGTTTAATCTATTAAAATATAAATAAAAATTTAATGATTAATATTTTTAAATAATATTTTATTTTTATATTATTAAAATTTAAAAATAAAATTTAATACTTGAAATTTAAAATGTTAATTAAATATTAATTAAAAATAATAAATTTTATTGTATATACAACATTACTCAAAAATAAATATATAAATAACTTTTTATAGTTATTAAATTTTTAAAATTTGTTATATTTTATTATAAATTCCTTCACTGCGTTGTTTAAGAGCTTATCATCAAACTATGTGAAATTACATTACATGCGTGAATGGTTTATATTTTATTGAAAAGTCGTTTAATTTAGGAATTAATTAACAATACCATGCATTATATTAGGATATATTTGTGTATTAAAAATATTATTTATACATTAAAATTAATTATTAAAAAATTGTGTAATGTATATTTTATATATTAATATATATTATATTTTAATAATTAATTTTAATAACTAATTTTAATATACGCCTAACATAATTATTTATATATTCATTTAGATTAAATTACATCCACTTGATTTCCTGTAATAAACATAGTTGCTTTTTTAAGAGCTTATTATTGTCAAACCTCAAGAAATTAAATTAACATGTATATTATTTTATTAATATGGAGTACGAATTATTATAATTATTATTATTATTATTATTATTATTATTATTATTATTATTATTTCAACTTTAAATACGTTGATTTCTCAAAAACAGAATCACAGAATGATTATTTGATAAAAGAATCGCATACTCAGTATGCATACACTACCATTCTTTTTTTGAATGATCAAATTAGATTGATTTTTTTATTAGAAAACTCAGGTGTAGGTTTTTCTTTTCATTTTTAAACATTTCTAATTTCTTATTAAGTGAGAAATATTGTATTTTTTATTAATTAAATAAATTTAATTTGTTTATTTTATTATACTTTGATATGAATGATTTAGATTTAATAATAATAACTTGCTTATCAGATTATTCATTATTAAATATTAAAAAAAAACAATTTCATTATATATTTAAACATTTTTGTTAATATATAAAAAATCCAGTCAAATTAGTAGTAAAATCTAACAAAAATCACCTACACATGATACAATATGCACGTAAGTTACGTACTTCTTTTTTATTTGTTTTTTTTTTTCATTATGATTCTTTTATTTCTACTAATGTTGCTACATTTTCTTCCCTCTTCCTTTTTTTTGATGGTTATTACAACATTTTTTATTTTTTCTTTTTTTTTATTTATTTTTTCTTCTCTTTTTGTTTTGTTTTAAAAAGAAGATATTGAATTTTGTAGAATTTATCAAAAAAATAACATTAAAATTTTTTATTCATGACACAGAAAAATTTCTTAATTTTGACATCGAATTTCTTAACCGTCACATAGGTTCTTGTTAAAAGGATGAAAGAAGAAGAGAAGGAGAAGTTTTGAGTTACGAAAAATTTATCAGAAAAATTGTACCGATATCTTTTAATCGTAATATAGAAATTTTTTTTCTTTTGACCCCAAAATTTCTTAACTGTGACATAAAAATTTTTTAACCGTAAATTATGGAGAATTTATCAAAAAAATAATACCAAAATCTTTTAATCGTTACATTTTTTTTTATTTTGACAAATTTTTTAAACGTGACACAGAAATTTTTTAACCGTATAATTTCCAACTAAATGATGTACTTTTCTTATCATTAAACTAGTTAAATGGTGTTGAATCTATGGAGTACGAATATTTTACTAAGTTGTTGTGTTCATGTGTTGGATACATTTCATACATGACACTCATCTTACACTCGTCCGTCACGCGTGCCTTTTGTATCTAATCGTGTTTAATATAAAATAAAAAATATTTCTCTGGATACATTTGTACACATTTAAATACTATCAAGTGTCTGCATATCCAGTTTCATTCTTAACATGTATTATTGAAATAAATCTAGAAATAATAGATTTTATTATTTATTAAAAAATTATTTTAAATAATTTATATAAATAAAAAAATATTAAAAATAATTAAAAAATAAATTTATATTTTAATATCAATAAAATATCAAAATACTATTACAATTTATCTAAAAAATACTTTATATTTTTTGTATATGTTATGTCCTTATGCTGTATAAAAATTTAAAACTTATGTGGTCATATGTCCTATGTTATGTTATGTCTCATATTCATGTTTGTGCATCATAGTATTGAAATCATATATAATAAACAGCCTAGCCATTCTTATGTTATTTGTAATAAATTGATGTATTTTTTAGTTTCAAAATATATTTGAATATATTTTGTTAGTTGAGTGAGTTAAGATTTTGACTTGTGATTCTTTAAAGATTTCTTGTATCATTTATCGAAAATTTCTGTGTCATTTCTAACTAATGATTTATTTTTGTTATCACTGAATTGATTGTTTAATAATGATGAACTAATATATAAGAGATTTAGCCATTCTTATTTCATTTATGATAATTTGATGTGTCTTTTGAATCTAAAACACATTTAAATGTATTTTGGTGGTTGAGTGAGTTAGTTTTTAAACTTGTGGTCCTTAAACTTGTGGTCCTTTGAAGATTTCTTACGTCATTTACCAAAAATTTTAGTGACATTCACCAAAGATTCTTGTGACATTCATAAAAAAATTTTGTGTCATTTACAACTAAATAATGTGCTTTTATTATCGTTAGACTAATTGTGTGATATTTAACTAAGAAGAAGAAGAAGAAGAAGAAGAAGAAGAAGAAGAAGAAGATGATGATGATGATGATGATGATGATGATGATGATGATGATGATGATGATGATGATGATGATGATGAAGGAGTAGGAAAAAAAAGAAGAAAAAGAAGAAATCAAATGAGAAGAAGAGGAGGAAAAGGAAGCGATGGTGAGGACGACATCGACAATAACTAATGAGAAAAAAGAAAGAGAAGAAGAAAAAAAGAAAAAGCAGTTGTACACGTACAAAAAAGAAGAAGAAGAAGTTGTACACGTACAAAAAAAAAGAAAAGAAGAAAAGCGCATATGAAGAAGAAAAAAAACATGCACAATGACTTGGTTAAAATTGCTTCGTTGTCTAGTTTTTTTAATATGAAAAGAAAAATAAAAGCTCAAAATATGTTTATTTATTTCTTATCTCTAGGTTATTTTCAATGGAATATTGTACTTACTATTTGTCGAAACACATTTTACAATAAAAAAAAGTGCTAAATACCATCAGAATTACTATCAAATTTAGCCGGATTTATCGTCGAATTTACTGATAGTTAAAACAATAAATTGGTAAGCTCAAAGTTTTACCATCAGATTTTTATTTGCAACAACAAATTTGTTGGTAACTATTGGAGTGAAAAAATAAAAAGGTGGCATGAAAGATAGGGTGGGGTTTATCGGCAGAATGACAGTAACCTTATTAAGTAAAACATTGTGTTTTGGTAACTACCAATTCATTACCGTTAAATCTATTTGCCAGTAAATCTGATGGTAATATTACCCTAAATTTAAAATGTGCTGCCCTCCTACCAGCGCCGACTACCACCAATCCCCTCCAACGATTGTGTGAACTCGATTGGATCCTATTTCATCGCATGAAATAGAGCCATTGCTAACAACGCAGTCATTAGTGTCCCAACCGTCGCTGCTCCCTCTATCGCCAAAGTTGCGTCCCTCTTCCCTCTTTCGGATAGGTTGTCATCGTCCCTTGTAAGAATCTGAAAATTAATTAGCCAATAAATTAAAATAAAATCAAAATATAAATTTTTTTTGTCTGAAATAGGTTGAAAAATTTAGAAATATTAATTTGAAAATTTAAAGGTGAGATTTGGATTCAACAAATTTTTTCAAGTGAAAAAATGTGTAAAAATGGTACCGGTAATTTAGTTGGCAGTACCGACTTAAGTCCGTTTAATACTATGTATGAGAAAATAAAAACTGCAAAAATACTTAGAAAAATATTTAGAATAAAAAATCAGACACTTATTTTAAAGATTTTGGCCCAAAATTGGGCCAAAGAGCTAAGTAAATAGACCTGTGCCACAATTGGACCCAAGGCCCATTCACTAAGAGAGCAAAGATGTAGCAACAAAGAATTGAAAAGAAAAGTAAACGTACAAGTTGCTATAGTATTATGGTATTTTGAAAAATGATGATGATATAAGTATAAGTAGTTATGACCTAGACTAGTATTATATTATCTTGCAATGATAATATAATGTGATTGTGGATCTTACAACAATTTTTATAAGTCAAATTTGATGGGAAATGTTCAATTATTTTTCTTTAATGACTTGATTAAAATAGTTTAGATTATTTATTGACACTAAATAATTAAAAAATTAGAATTAATTTCAGTCACGAGAAAACTATTGTAAATAAAGAATTATATATTACAAAAAAACCGCTGTCAAAAGTTACAAAAGACAATAGTGTTAAAATCGTTGCCAAAATACAACACCAACGGTAACGCTTTAAAACCGTTGTCTTAGACGACTATAAAATGGCAACGGTATTAAAACCGTTACCAAAAAATGACACCAACCCTAACTCTTTAAAATTGTTGGCTTTGTGAATAGTAAAACTACAATAGTTTAAAACCGTTGCCAATCCAGTTACAGTTTTAAACCGTTGGATCATTAATGAGAATAGTTCTAAACCGTTGCTTATCGAGTAACGGTTCGAAGCCGTTGTTTAAAATTTCCCTTCAAAACCATTGTCTATGCCAGTAACTTTGGCAACGGTTTTTTTGTTACCGTTTCCTTAGGTAAAAAACCGTTGTCTATGAGAATTGGTAATTGCCACATATACCACAGGTCAAAAACCGTTGCCAAAGCGTTGCCTAAAGTTTCAAAAACAGTTTTTCGATCTACGGTAACAGTTTTTGACTATTGCGAAAACCCTTATTTGTTGTAGTGATTTTGGTTTTTCATTTTTGTCTTAAATAATAAAGTTATATACTAATTATTGTATCAAAATATCAGACAAGAAGAAATTTATTATCTCTCTATTTTAAAATTTACATAATAAAAAATTCAACTTAATAAATAATTATTTCACTAACCGTTTAAACTAACATGAAAATAGATGGTTAATTAAGAATAAAATTTTATATCCAAGCAAAATATTTAATCAAGTCTAACCAAGTTGTTATAACAACTTTTCAAATCACGTGCTTCTTTCTCCTTCTCCCTCTCCTTCCCCGTTTTCTTCTCCTTCTCCTTCTCTGTTTCCTCCTCCTCCTCCTCCTTCTTGTTTTTCTTCTAAATTTGCGCACACAGGTTCTTCTTCTTCCCTCCTCCTCCTTCTTCAATGTTGCGTCTTCTTCTTTTTCTTTTTCGTTATCATCATCACCAATAATATCAACATTTTGCATACATCTTTATTAGTTCTGATTTTCTCTGCTGCCATCATTAAATAATTTCGGTTCATTTCTTAATTTATTTTAGTTCATTTGTGTGTTAATTGAGGTTCGCTTCATGCTGTTGATAAGTTGATGAGCGGATATTTTATACGCTTTTTGGGGGTAATTTCATATAATTTTTAGTATGTTTTAGTTAGTTTTTAGTATATTTTTAATAGTTTTCACGCAAAATCTATATTTCTGGACTTTACTATCGGTTTGTATGTTCTTCTGTGATTTCAGGTATTTTCTGGCTGAAATTGAGGGAGCTGAGCAAAAATCTTATTCAGGCTGAAAAAGGACTGCTGATGTTGTTGGATTCTGACCTCCCTGCACTAGGAATAGATTTTTTGGAGCTATATGAGTCCAATTGGCGCGCTCTTAATTGGGTTGGAAAGTAGATATCCAGGGCTTTCCAGCAATATATAATACTCCATACTTTGCGCGAAGATAAATGACGTAAACTGGCGTTAAATTACATTCTGGCGTTGAACACCAGAAACAAGTTGCAAGTTGGAGTTGAACGCTAGAAACAGGTTACAACCTGATGTTTAACTCCAGAAACAGCCCAGGCACGTGAGAAGCTCAAGTCTCAGCCCTAGCACACACCAAGTGAGCCCCAGAAGTGAATTTCTGCACTATTCATCTTAGTTTACTCATTTTCTGTAAACCTAGGTTACTAGTCTAGTATTTAAATAACTTTTAGAGACTTATTTTGCATCTCATGACATTTTAGATCTGAAATTTGTACCTTTTGACGGCATGAGTCTCTAAACTCCATTGTTGGGGGTGAGGAGCTCTGCAGCGTCTCGATGAATTAATGCAATTATTTCTGTTTTCTATTCAAACACACTTGTTCCTATCTAAGATGTTCATTCGCACTTCAATATGAAGAAGGTGATGATCCATGACACTCATCACCATTCTCAACCTATGAACGCGTGCCTGACAACCACCTCCGTTCTACCTTTGATTGAATGAATATCTCTTGGACTCTTTAATCAGAATCTTCGTGGTATAAGCTAGAATCCATTGGCAGCATCCTTGAGAATCTGGAAAGTCTAAGCCTTGTCTGTGGTATTCCGAGTAGGATTCAGGGATTGGATGACTGTGACGAGCTTCAAACTCGCGAGTGTTGGGCGTAGTGACAGATGCAAAAGGATCAATGGATCCTATTCCGACATGATCGAGAATCGACAGATGATTAGCCGTGCTGTGACAGAGCATTTAGACCATTTTCACTGAGAGGATGGGAAGTAGCCGTTGACAACGGTGACGCCCTACATACAGCTTGCCATGGAAGGAGCCTTGCATGTTTGAAAGTAAGAAAGCATTATGTTGCAGGGATTCAGAAGACAAAGCATCTCCAAAACCCCAACATATTCTCCATTATTGAGTAACAATTACTTATTTTATGCCCTTGAAACTAAAGAACCCTATTGATATCCAGACTAAGAATAATAAGATAACCATAGCTTGCTTCAAGCCAACAATCTCCGTGGGATTCGACCTTTACTCACGTAAGGTATTACTTGGACGACCTAGTGCACTTGCTGGTTAGTTGTGCGGAATTACATAGTATGAGTGTAATTTTCGTGCACCACGTTTTTGGCGCCGTTGCCGAGGAATTGTTTGAGTTTGAACAACTAACGGTTTGTTTTGTTACTTAGATTAGGAAAAATTTGTCCTTTTTTTTTGGTTTAGAGTCACTAGAATTGCATCTTTTATTATTCCTTTTAAAAAAAAATTTCTTCAAAAATATTATTTTTCTTCATTAATTGTTAGTTTTTCCTTGAGTCCAGTTTCTTGATTTAAGTTTGGAGTCAATTGCATGCTTTGTGTGTTCCCTTAATTTTTCAAAAAAATAGTTTTTCTCCGTTTAGTTCATGCATTTTTTGAATGTGTCTATTTTCTTGGGAATAGTTACCCCTTTGAGTTTTCTTTAAAAATATTTTTAAAAATAATTTTTCTTTGATCAAATCTTGTGCCAAAATTTAAGTTTGGTGTTTTCTTGTTAATTTTTTTTTGAATTTTGGAAAATTTTATTGTGGTTTTCTAAAAAATTTTAAGTTTGGTGTTCTATCTTCATGTTCTTGTTGTTCTTATGAGTCTTCAAGGTGTTCTTGAGTTTTCCTTGTGTTTTGATCTTAAAATTTTTAAGTTTGGTGTTCCTTGGTATTTTTCCTCCAAAATTTTTGAAAACAAGGAACATTAGATCTAAAAATTTTAAGTCTTGTGTCTTTTGTGTGTTTTTTTCTTTCATCATAAAATTAAAAAAAAAATTATTTTGTAACTATTTTTAAGCAATTTTTTTTCAAAATTTTCTATAAAAATTTAGATTTCAATTTCAAAATTTTTCAAATCTTATCCTTTTAAAAATCACATCTTTTTTAAAAATATCCTAACCACTTTCTCTCTCCTCACTTTTTTCGAAAATCTTCATAAAATATTTTTAAAATCTTTTTTTATTTTAGTTTTTATTTTATTTCATTTTATTATTTCGAAAATTATTTTTCTTATATAATAAAATAAATAAAATACATCCACATCATCTCCCTTTCTCCATCATGGACCTAAGTGGAAATGAATAGTCCAGAAGGACTCTGGGGTCATATGCCAACCCCACTACTGTTTCATATGGGAGTAGTATCTGTATACCCTCCATCGGAGTTAGTAGCTTTGAGTTGAATCCTCAGCTCATTATCATGGTGCAGCAAAGTTGCTAATATTCCGGTCTTCCACAGGAAGAACCTACAGAGTTTCTGGCACAGTTTTTACAAATTGCTGATACAGTACATGATAAGGAAGTAGATCAAGATGTCTACAGATTATTATTGTTTCCATTTGCTGTAAAAGACCAAGCTAAGAGGTGGTTAAATAACCAACCTAAGGCTAGCATAAGGACATGAAAACAGCTGTCAAAAAAATTTCTGAATCAATATTTTCCTCCAAAATGGATGACACAGCTAAGGCTGAGCATCCAAGGCTTTAAACAAGGAGATAATGAATCCCTTTATGACGCCTGGGAGAGATACAGAGAGATGCTAAGAAAATGCCCCTCTGAAATGTTTTCAGAGTGGGTGCAATTAGACATCTTCTATTATGGGCTTAAAGAGAAAGCTCAGATTTCTCTAGACCACTCAGCTGGTGGATCTATCCACATGAGAAAGACAATTGAAGAAGCTCAAAACCTCATTGATACAGTTGCCAGAAATCAGCATCTGTACCTAAGCAGTGAATCTTCCATGAAAGAAGAGGCTAAAACAGTAACTGCTGAACTCAGTCCTGCAGAACAAGCCACTGAATTCAACCAGCAATTAGATTTTCTGACAAAATAGCTAGCCGAATTCAAGGAGATATTACAAGAAACAAGAATGGCTAATATGAATATGGAAGTGCAGTTGAAGCAAACAGAACAGCAATTATCAAAACAAATAACAGAAGAGTGCCAAACAGTTCAATTAAGAAGTGGGAAAACATTAAATACCTCACTTTAAGGTAGCAGGAAGCCAAGAAATGAACAAACTGCTACCCAAAATCCCTCTGAGGACAGTAAGAGCCCAGAGAGGAATAATTCTAGCGCTCAAACGCCAGAAAAGGGTGGAGAGCTGGCATTGAACGCCCAACCCATGCTCAGTTCTGGCGTTCAAACGCCAGAAATAGGTAAGAAACTGGCATTGAACGCCCAAAGGAAGCTCAATTCTGGCGTTCAGACGCCAGAAACAGGTAAGGAGTTGGCGTCTAATGCCACTCCAGCTTCCACCCCTGGCCTTCAAATGCCAGTGGGGGATCAGACATATACAAGTGCTGATAGTAACCTCTCTAAAAAGGTTGAGGAATACAAAGCCAAAAGGCCTTATCCTCAGAAACTCCGCCAAGCGGAACAGAATAAGCAATTTGCCCGCTTTGCAGACTATCTCAGGACTCTTGAAATAAAGATTCTGTTTGCAGAGGCACTTGAGCAAATACCCTCTTATGCTAAGTTCATAAAAGAGATCTTAAGTTATAAGAAGGATTGGAGAGAAACTGAAAAAGTTTATCTCACTGAAGAATGTAGTGCAATCATTCTGAAAAGCTTACCAGAAAAGCTTAAAGATTCCAGAAGCTTTATGATACCATGCACATTAGAGGGTACTTGTACCAAGCAAGCTCTATGTGATCTTGGGGCAAGTATCAACCTAATACCTGCATCCACTATCAGAAAGCTTGGTTTGACTGAAGAAGTCAAACCAATCCAAATATGTCTCCAACTTGCTGATGGCTCCATTAAATACCCATCAGGCATGATTGAAGACATGATTGTCAAGGTTGGGCCATTTGCCTTTTCCACTGACTTTGTGGTGCTGGAAATGGAGGAGCACAAGAGTGCAACTCTCATTCTAGGAAGACCTTTCCTAGCAACTGGACGAACCCTCATTGACGTCCAAAAAGGGGAAGTAACCCTGAGAGTCAATGAGGATGAGTTTAAGTTGAATGTTGCCAAAGCTATGCAGCATCCAGACACCCCAAACGACTGCATGAGCATTTATATTATTGACTCTCTGGTAAAAGAGGTCAATATGACTGAGAGTCTCGAATCAGAGCTAGAGGATATCTTTAAAGATGCTCAGCCTGATCTGGAGGAACCAGAGAGAATAACAGAACCTCTAAAAATCCCTCAGAAAGAGGAGAAACCTCCCAAACCCGAGCTCAAACCATTACCACCATCCCTGAAATATGTATTTCTGGGTGAAGGTGATACCTTTTCTGTAATCATAAGTTCTACCTTAGAGCCACAGGAAGAGGAAGCACTAATTCAAGTGCTAAGGACACACAAGATAACTCTTGGGTGGTCCATCAGTGATCTTAAGGGCATTAGCTCAGCCAGATGCATGCACAAGATCCTATTGGAGGGTGACGCTAAGCTAGTGGTTCAACCACAGAGGCGGCTGAATCCAGCCATGAAGGAGGTGGTGCAGAAGGAGGTCACTAAATTACTAGAGGCTGGGATTATTTATCCCATTTCTGATAGCCCTTGGGTATGCCCTATCCAAGTCGTCCCTAAGAAGGGTGGTATGACAGTGGTTCATAATGAAAAAAATGAACTGGTTCCTACAAGAACAATTACAGGGTGGCGTATGTGTATTGATTACAGAAGACTCAATACAGCTACCAGAAAGGATCATTTTCCTTTACCATTCATAGACCAAATGCTGGAAAGACTAGCAGGTCATGAATACTACTGCTTCCTGGATAGATATTCAGGCTATAATCGAATTGCAGTAGATCCCCAAGATCAAGAAAAAATAGCATTCACATGTCCATCCAGCGTATTTGCATACAGAAGGATGCCATTTGGCCTGTGTAATGCACCTACAACCTTTCAAAGGTGCATGCTCTCTATTTTCTCTGATATGGTGGAAAAATTTCTGGAAGTCTTCATGGATGACTTTTTAGTATTTGGAGACTCATTCAGCTCCTGTCTTGACCATCTAGCACTTTTTCTAAAGAGGTGCCAAGAGACTAACCTGGTTTTAAACTGGGAAAAATGTCACTTTATGGTAACTGAAGGAATTTTTCTTGGGCACAAAATTTTGAACAACGGAATAGAGGTGGATCAAGCTAAGATAGAGGTAATTGAAAAATTACCACCACCTGCCAATGTTAAGGCAATCAGAAGCTTTCTGGGGCATGTAGGACTCTATAAGAGGTTTATAAAAGATTTTTCAAAAATCGGCAAACCTCTGAGGAATCTGCTAGCTGCTGACACGCCATTTATCTTTGATAAGGAGTGTCTGCAGGCATTTGAGACTCTAAAAGCTAAGCTGGTCACAGCACCAGTCATCTCTGCACCAAACTGGACATTACCATTTGAACTGATGTGTGATGCCAGTGACTATGCCATTGGTGCAGTGTTGGGACAAAGACATGACAAGCTTCTGCACGTCATTTACTATGCCAGTCGTGTTTTAAATGACGCACAGACGAACTACACAACCGCAGAAAAAGAGTTACTTGCAGTGGTTTACGCCATTGACAAGTTCAGATCTTATTTAGTAGGATCAAAAGTGATTGTGTACACTGACCATGCTGCTCTTAAATATCTACTCACAAAGCAGGATTCAAAACCCAGACTCATCAGATGGGTGTTACTTCTGTAAGAGTTTGATATAGAAATAAGAGACAGAAAAGGGATAGAGAACCAAGTAGCAGATCACCTGTCCCGAATAAAACCAGTAGAAGGGGCATCCCTCCCTCTTACTGAGATCTCTGAAAACTTTTCGGATGAGCAACTCTTTGCCATCCAGGAAGTGCCATGGTTTGCAGACATTGCAAACTACAAGGCAGTGAGATTCATACCCAAAGAGTACAGTAGGCAGCAATCAAAGAAATTGATCACAGATGCAAAGTACTATCTTTGGGATGAACCATATCTCTTCAAGGGATGTGCAGACAGAGTAATCCGTAGATGTGTGCCTAAAGAAGAAGCACAAAAGATCCTCTGGCACTGCCATGGATCACAGTATGGAGGACATTTTGGAAGTGAGCGAACAGCCACAAGAGTCCTCCAATGTGGCTTCTACTGGCCTACTCTCTATAAAGACTCCCGAGTATTTGTACTTAATTGTGACAGTTGCCAAAGATCTGGCAATCTGCCTCACAGTTATGCCATGCCTCAACAAGGGATCTTGGAGATTGAGTTGTTTGATGTATGGGGTATTGACTTCATGGGGCCTTTCCCACCATCATACTCAAACACTTATATTCTGGTGGCAGTGGATTATGTATCCAAATGGGTGGAAGCTATTGCAACACCCACTAATAATACTAAGACAGTGCTGAAATTCCTCCAGAAACACATCTTCAGCAGATTTTGTATCCCTAGAGTACTAATCAGTGATGGGGGCACTCATTTCTGCAATAAACAATTTTACTCTGCTTTGGTTTGATATGGAGTTAGCCACAGGGTGGCCACTCCATATCATCCACAGACAAATGGGCAAGTTGAAGTCTCTAATAGAGAACTTAAAAGAATCCTAGAATGGACTGTGATTAACCGTAGAAAGGATTGGGCATGAAGCTTGGATGATGCTCTGTGGGCATACAGAACAGCATTCAAGACTCCTATAGGGACCTCTCCATACCAGCTTGTGTATGCAAAAGCCTGTCACTTGCCAGTGGAACTGGAACATAAAACCTACTGGGCAACCAGATTCTTAAACCTTGATGCCAAGTTAGCTGGAGAAAAAAGATTGCTCCAGTTAAATGAGCTAGAGGAATTCAGACTCAATGCTTTCGAAAATGCAAAAATTTACAAAGAGAAAGCAAAAAAATGGCATGACAAAAAGCTGTCATCCAGAGTCTTTGAGCCAGGGCAGAAAGTTCTGCTGTTTAATTCTAGGCTCAGATTATTGATGATTGGATTTTTGACGGTTTAGAATTTCACTAATGAAATCTCGTTGTAAAGTATAGTTTCTAAACCAAACAATAATCCTTTCATACAAAAAGTTGTTTGTCACTAGTACAAACCCCTAAAATTTATAAACTGAAGTATTCAAACCTCGGGTCGTTCTCCCTAGGATTTACAATAAAGTGTCTTGTTATTGGTTGTGAGTTATAATTGGGGTTTTTAAGATGTTGGACAAGAAATATAAATGGCAAAGAAAATAAACTAACAACTAACAAAGCTCTTGGCAAGATATGAGAATTAGAAGTCCTATCCTAGTTATCCTCTTCAATTGTGATAACAAATTGTCCATTGCTCCCACTTAGTTAACCTCTAACTATGGAGGAAAGTCAAGTAGATGAATCAATTTGATTCCTCAAGCCCTAATCATCTCCTAAAGGAATGACTAGCCTTAGAGGTATTCAAATTAATTAGCAACTTCTAATTATCAATCAACAAAGGAATTAGATAACTCAAGAGTCACTAATTACTCTACCTAGGCCAAGAGGAACAAAACCTACACTATATCTAGAAGAGACATTTCATCAAACACATAGAGTGCAATACAAGTAAACATTATTAAATGCAAGAATTAAAGGAATCTACAACTACAAAAACAAGAGATCAACAATAGAAAAGTAATGAAGAACAATTATTATGAATTACCTCTTATTGAATTGAAAGAGAATGGAAGTAACAATAGTAGATCTACAACAAAGCATAAGAACAACATGAAAGAAATTACAACAAAGGAGTAGAAGAAGATGAATGTAACAACAAGGAATTAAAAGGTAGAAGTAGAAGAAAGCAAAGATTAAAACCTAGATCTAAGAACTAAACCTAATCCTAATTCTAGAGAGAAGTGAGAGCTTCTCTCTCTAAAACTCTAAACTAATCCTAAGTATCTTCTATATGCCTCCCTAATTAAATCCTAATTGATTATTGATAAAAGTGATGCATTCCCCTTAATCCTTCATCCTTTTATTCTTTTCCCTTAGCAATTGGCGCCAAAAATGGGTTCAGAAACCCTCTCAAATCGCCAGGCACGTGTTGCATTAGTGAGGTCATGTGCCGTCATCGACGCGTGCGCGCACGGTACGCGTGCGCGTCCCTGGCTAATTCGGCGATGTGCGCGCGAGCGCCTTGTGCGCGTGCGCGTGCATTGCTGACTTTGCTTCTTTGACTTTTTATGCTTCTCTCCACTTGTATGCTTCCTTCCTTGCTTTCTTTGATCCATGCCTAGCCTATTTCAATCCTGGAATTACTAGCAAACACATCAAGGCATCTTATGGAATCAAAGAGGAATTAGAATTCATCAAAATAAGGCTTAAAAAGCATGTTTTTACACTTAGGCACAAATATGGGAGAGATAACAAAACCATGCTAATTCATAGGCTAAATGTGACAAAAGGTTATCAAAACACTCTAAATTCAATACAAGATGAACCGTCAAATTGGGGTTTATCAACCTCCCCATACTTAAACCTTAGCATGTCCTCATGCTAAAATAAGAAGAAACTAAGGGTCATGACATTTATTGAATGAAACTAAACTATATGAGTCCTATCTAAATGCAATTATCTAAGCAAATGGAAATGCTTAGTTCAAACAAGTCAATTCCCAAGAGAGCATGTGTAAGCACAAGAGCTAGGCAATAGGAATTAGGTCCAAACCACAATTGTATTGAATTATCAAAAAGAGTTCAAGCTTGCAAGAATATAGATAATATGGGTGAACACATGTGATTGAACTTTTGAACCCTCACCGGATGTGTATCCGCTCTATTCACTCAAGTGTTTAAGGGTCAATCCACTCAATTCTCTTCTAATCATGTTTTCCAAAATTTGATTTTCTTCTAACAATCAACACTTATTCAATGCATGCATACATTCATCATGAGGTCTTTCATTTAGGTTGTAATGGGGTTAGGGTCAAGGTAGGATCATTTATGGTTAAGTGGACTAGAATTTGAATCTTTGATTAGCATAGACTTTCCCACCTAACTATATAATGACCTATACAAATTCAAACTACTCTAACTACCCATTCTTCACTTTTTCTTACATACTCATGCATTCTTATTTGATTCATAACACTTATGCATTGATTCCCTTTTTATTGACTTCACTTTGGGGCATTTTGTCCCCTTTTTTTTCTTTCCTTTTCATTTTCTTTCTTCTATGTTCTTTTGTTTTTCTCATTTTCACTTTTATTTCTTTTTCTTTTCATTTTTTTTCTTTTTCTTTTTTTTTTCAAACTATATACAAGAACATCAATGCATAAGGTCTATACATTTAATCAATACATGAATATGTACCCAATTCCTAAACATGAAAGTGTACTACCCCTTTTATCCCATCCAATATTCCCAAGCCTCAGCAACCTTGAATAATAAACACCCTCACTAGCCTAGGCTAATCAAAGATCCAAACAAGGACTTCTCATTGGTTTTCCGCCTTGGGCTTGTAATGTGCTAAAATGAGAATAAGTTGGTTAAGCATAGGCTCAAAATTGGCTAACAATGGAGAGTAAAAGGTAGGCTATTTGGGTAAGTAGGCTAATGAAATAATGGCCTCAATCATATAAATGCATAAATACAAAAAAATAGATGGATATATAGAACTAAGAAAATCAAGGATCACAATCATAGAAAGAGAGCAATTTCACACAAGAATGGAAAATAAGTGGTTATAAAATGTAACCACATCAATAAGCTCAAGTCTCACAAGCTTGTGTTCTTAGTTCAATACATGCTTCACAAAGTATGAAATTCAAGCAAGTTTCACCAAAAAAAATTTTCTTTCAATCAATTGGGTTAATGCCCTACAATTAAACTTCTTGAAAAATCTCAATGTTTGACTAAGCATTGTTGTGATTGAAAAATCCAAAAATTTCCTTAGTTCACCCTTTCCTTTTTCACTTAAAACCAATTTCTTCTGCAAAAAGGGTGACACTAAGTTTGCAATTCAAAGTATGATTTCGAATCACAACCACAAACTAAAAAGAAAGATAAGCAAAAATGCATAAAGAAAAATCCAACTAAAAGTATGAAATCTAAAAATATCCAAAAGCATCAAAAACATCAAAATATCTAAAATCCAAAATAAGCAATAGAAGTATCCAAAGTAAACTAAAAATTCATCAAAATATATACAAAAGATGTGCAAAATAAGATAACTAGGAGAGTAGCCGAAAAGTTCACCGGTCCCCAAATAATGCTACCGGTGCCCTCCCCACACTTAAGATCAAGCATCGTCCTCGATGCTAAACCGGAGGATCAGTGGGAGGTACAACGATAGGCTCTGGCCCTGGCTGTGGCTGTGGGACTGGCTCTGTGGTGTCCGGGGCAACTGGAGGGGCATCCTGCTGAATCGGTGCCTCCGCATCCTCCTCCTGATGATCCTGCTCATCGGAGGCCGGAGAGTCGGGAAGCGGAGGTAACTCAGCACCCAGGGAAATAAGTGCCTGGTCCATCCGATCTAATCGGCGTCTGACATGGAGTCTCTCATGCTCTAGGAATCGGAATAGACGCTGGACCAGTAGGTAAGTAGGCTCAGGTGCCGCAGGAGGAACTGTAGATGAAGATGGAGCTGCTGTAGTAGAAGAGGATGGGGCTGCTGTAGGGGCTGATGGTGAAGGTGTCCCCACGACTGCTCTAGCCCTAGAACGGCGTCTAGCAGGGGGCCTCTCGTGCACCCAACCACCCCAGGGAATAGTAACCTCCCTGTCATCTGCATCAGGGGGTGGTGGTGTCACATCATCGTCTAGCCAGGGTACCTCAGCTAGGGACGCCATACTCGTGACCAAAGTAGGAAATGGAAGTAGGCCACGAATATGCGCCCGCCACATGCACTGTCGGATAAGTCGAGGAAAAGAGACATCCTTCCCCTCCATCACACACCCGATCAGCAGAAGCATCTCCATAGGGATCTCAGAAAAGTGAGTGGTAGGCAGGACATAGTGGGCAAAGATCATCTGCCAAGTCCTGGCCTCTCTGGTCAAGTGAGCAAATAACATCCCCTTAGGCTTGGTGTTCGTCGCATCCATGACCCAACTAGCATCTGGTAACCCAATCACGCGCCTAAGCGCCTCATAATCAAAGGTCATGGTATGGATAGCTATCTCTGCCTGCTGATGGGCACACGTGTCATCAGGAATGTGCCGACACTGTAACGCCTCTCCAATGGCAGTCTCAGTAATCATGATCTCTCTACCCCTCACCTGAACCGAATCCAAAGTTGGACGGAAGAAGTTGCAGTAGAATTCTTTCACCCAAGATATATTGATATCCCCCAAATCTCGGTCAACAAAGTCTATGCCCAACTCAAGGATCCGACCAGTAATCGACCGTCTCACATCATTAGGTAGGAGCAATTTCTTCTCAATATTCAGCTTTGTTGTTTGATATTTGGAAAATCGAAGCTCACAGTAAAGATTGGGGAATTTGGCTGGGTCAGTAGAAGGTAACTGCTGATTTTCTTTTTCTTCGTCGTTTAACGGATTCTTAGCATAATGCTTGTAGATGGAGGGAATGGAGGGGGTAGAGTGTTTTCTCTTCTTAGAAGAGGTGGCAGTGGCTATAGCCTTTCCTTTATCTGACATCCTGAAAAATATGATAGAATATATAAAACACTTAGCATGTAACAAAGAAGGCATGTTCAGGATACAACTGGCAATAACAATCATGATGTTGCGAAGAATATGCAAAAGTGAACAAGTAAACCAAGAATGCAATCTTTCATTAAAGTTAACAACTCTCACTCATTAAGCATAAAATCATCATACTTTAGAAAGAATGGTTAAAGAGGGCTAAAGGTGAATAAATGTCAAATGGTTAAAGAAATTAGTAAGTTAGAAAAGTGGATTAGTTGGCATGATGATATTTTTGCTCAAAGACAAGAGAAGTTGGGGTTCATGTTCACAATGAATGATGCAAATCTGGGAAGTGGAAAGGAAACGGAAATTAGTCCAAATTTGAAATAAAGACCAAAATGAAATTAATTTCTTGAAAATTGGGCAGCATTCCGTCTTAAAATTAGACGTTCCCGGATAGCAAAATAGCAAAAATAGCAAGAAGGCAACATCAAATAAACACAGCAGCAGTGAAATAGTATGCAGGCAACACAAATTGCACAAAATAGTACCCCAAAAAGCAGCATACACACCCAAGAAAACAGACAGCAAAGATGCATGTACGGAGCACTTATCAGGCCTAGAATCCTCTATCCAGTCCTAGCTACCTAACCGCAGATATTTCTATCTAACCTAACATACAATGTTCCAATTCTAACTATCTACAAACAACTGACAGTAAGTAACAGAAACGGAAAATTAAAACAAGCGGAGCTGGTGCAAGAACCTGGGAGCAGAGGAACTAAGAATGGAAAGGAAATTGGGAGTAGGGCGACAGAATCAGAACTTGCGCCGCCGTGAACGGTGGCGGTTATGGCAGAAGAGCAGCGGCGGTGGTGGCTGCTGCGGCGGTTGCTGCGGCGGCCGAGGTGAACTGGATGAGTGAGAGGGAGAGAGGAGAGAGAGGTTGGGTGGTGGTGAGAGAGGGAAAGAAGGTGGCCGTCCGGTGGTGGCTGACGGCGGAGCAGAGGTGGTTATGGGGGAGAGGAAGAAGAGAAAGAAAATGGGGAGGGAGAAGAAAGAAGTGCGTTGCGGCGCAACGCTCTTCGCGTCTTAGGGTTACCATCTTTTTGAATCGACGCGAGTGCGCACCTTGCGCGTCCGCGTGCATTGAAGAGTCTAGGGACCTACGCGTGCGCGTACAACGCGCTTAAGCGTGGATTGGCAGATTGTGCTACGGCGCATGCGCGCACAGCGCGCACACGCGTACATGGGATTGGGCCTGAGGCTTAGAGTGGGCTTGAGGCACGCCCAACTCTCGGGTCAGAAGCCTAGCGTGGTGGCAGCATGTAAGGGGCGCGCGCGTGGCAAGTGCGCGTACGCGTACGTTGGTAATCTGTGATAAGGCGCGCTAGCGCAATGCGTGCGCTCGCGTGCATTCCTACTTGGAAATATGGGTGCGCGCGCGGCAAGTGCGCGTCCGCGCAGATCGAGTTGGGCTAGGGGCCTAAAGTTGGCCCAGAACTGGCTCAACTCTCTGGGGGTTGGCTCAAGAACTTGCAGCAGCGAATCGACGCGGACGCGGCAGATGCGCGTCCGCGCGAACTTCCATGTTCTCATAATCGGCGCGCACGCAGGTAGTGCGCGTCCGCGTGGGTCATGTTGGGCTCAGGGCACAATGTTTGCCCAAGAGAGGCCCAACTCTCGGGTACGTGGGCGATGTTGCATCCGCACAGGGACGCGTGCGCGTACTTTGTGCGCGCGCGTCCACCCCCTTTTTTTTTCAGAAAAATTTTGCTCCCCATACTGTTCACAACTCTTTATTCAATCAACCATCATACAATTCACAAAAAATGCAAATTGGTATTATTCATCTACTACTAAACACAACATACATGTGACTAAGCTACAATTAAGTTGTACAAACAAATTTGTATGAAACATCTACCTACAATGGCAACTCAAGTCACTTATTAAGCAAATTTAAAAGAGAGTGGAAAAAGTTTACCATGGTGGGGTGTCTCCCACCTAGCACTTTTAGTTTAAGTCCTTAAGTTGGACATTTTGAGGGGCTTGTTGTCATGGTGGTTTATGTTTGTGCTCATCCTTGAATCTCCAAGGATCCATGCTTCTCAATTGGTTGACAGAATTTCCAACCATCATCATCAAGCTTGGGCAAAGTTCTACCCAAGATATGAGTCCCCATAGTTGGTCTTCATATAGCGAACCGGGATCCCATATCTTATCTTCACACCCGTCTTCAATTTGATCTTCATACTTTTTCTTTCCGGGTGGTTGATATATGGAATTCTCCTTAACATACCAAGCCTTCCTTCGATACCCTTGTAAAGTGGCATTCTTCCAATCATTGCTCCTATACCTTAAAGCTTTTACCTTGATGAGCCTAATTCCTAACTTGCAACCACTACACAACTCATTCTTACTTTGAATTCCACAAAGAGCTCTAAATTGACCATCATTTTCAATTAAACCATATTCAAGTGAGAAAGTAAAGCTTAGGGATAGAAATTTTACCCACTTGAATGTTGTGTTGGATGGTGACTTGGGAAGGGGGGCTTCCCCACACTTAGACAATGCAAGGCCCACTACCTTGTGCTCTTCTTTGTGTATTTACACCTCTTCACAAGCTTCTTCAATTTCAACCTCTTCCCCTTTTTCTATTGGCTTGGTGTTGTCTTCAAGAACTTCATCTTGCCCAATAGGAGGTGATTCAATTTTGGATAGGAATTCATTGATGAATGAATCCACCTCTTGATCAACCTTTTCATATTCTTCAATTTCAATATACACCATGCCATTTTCGTTTTCCTTGGGAGGTTGTGCACACTCTTTTATAGTTTCAACTTCATGTCCAATGGGAGAGAATTCTATTGTAGAGAGAAATTCATCCATGATGGGATCCATCTTTTGATAAGCCTCTTCCAAGTCTCCAACGATGATATGCCTTGGAGGTTGCGCACCCTCCTCAACATCAATTTCAATCTTCTTGGGAGGGTGCTCCATGATGCTACATTCCCTTGGACTTTCAACATCTCCTAAATCTTCAACCACTTTTTCCTTTTCCTCAATGATCATAGGCTTCTCCAACTGTTCTAACACAAAACTCAATTCCTCCTTTTCCACCGAATTTTCCAATTTCTCCTTCATGCTTTGCTCTTCTTTTGACTTTTCACATGTGGTCACGGAAGTACCTTGAGTATTCAAGCATTGGTGGGCTAAAGTGTGCACCACCTTGGTCAAATTGGTCACAAACTCAAGTGTATCCCGCTTCATGGCCTCTTGTCCTTGAAGTAACAAAGTGAGAGAATCGTCTATTGAGGCTTGTGGTGGGTAGGAAGGTTCATCATTTTGGAGAGAGGGTTCATAATAGGAAGGTGGTTCTTCTTGGTAAGGTTGTAAAGATTGTGTGTATTGAGGTGGTTCTTGGGAGTAATCTTGATAGGGTTGTGGTGATTCTAAGGGTTCTTGCTCATAATTGTCATAAAAATATGGTATGGATGATTGGTCATATGGTGGATATGGATCATAGGAAGGTGCTTGATGTGGAAAGGCTTGTGAGTATGGTTGAGGTTCATGTTGAGGAGGCATATGGTGGTGGTGCTTGGAAGTCACAAGGTGATTCACCATAGCCATTGGATTGATATGCATCATAGAATGGCTCTTCTTCATAATGCATTGGTGGAGGTTGTTGCCATGAAGATTGATCATATGCATATGGCTCCTTCTGCCTTTTATTGTCCCATCCTTGATATACTTCCTCATTGAAGCTCTCATCACCTACAACATAATTAAAACCAAACTCATAGCCAAAGTGAGAATTCATGGTGGAAAGAGAAAATAAAATTCTACAACTAGCAAATGAAGCAAAAAGCAAGATATTTACACTATTCACATATGTACAATAACCAATAACATAACACCATTGCAAATCCCCGGCAACGGCGCCATTTTGATGATTGGATTTTTGACGGTTTAGAATTTCACTAATGAAATCTCGTTGTAAAGTATAGTTTCTAAACCAAACAATAATCCTTTCATACAAAAAGTTGTTTGTCACTAGTACAAACCCCTAAAATTTATAAACCGAAGTATTCAAACCTCGGGTCGTTCTCCCTAGGATTTACAATAAAGTGTCTTGTTATTGGTTGTGAGTTATAATTGGGGTTTTTAAGATTTTGGACAAGAAATATAAATGGCAAAGAAAATAAACTAACAACTAACAAAGCTCTTGGCAAGATATGAGAATTAGAAGTCCTATCCTAGTTATCCTCTTCAATTGTGATAACAAATTGTCCATTGCTCCCACTTAGTTAACCTCTAACTATGGAGGAAAGTCAAGTAGATGAATCAATTTGATTCCTCAAGCCCTAATCATCTCCTAAAGGAATGACTAGCCTTAGAGGTATTCAAATTAATTAGCAACTTCTAATTATCAATCAACAAAGGAATTAGATAACTCAAGAGTCACTAATTACTCTACCTAGGCCAATAGGAACAAAACCTACACTATATCTAGAAGAGACATTTCATCAAACACATAGAGTGCAATACAAGTAAACATTATTAAATGCAAGAATTAAAGGAATCTACAACTACAAAAACAAGAGATCAACAATAGAAAAGTAATGAAGAACAATTATTATGAATTACCTCTTATTGAATTGAAAGAGATTGGAAGTAACAATAGTAGATCTACAACAAAGCATAAGAACAACATGAAAGAAATTACAACAAAGGAGTAGAAGAAGATGAATGTAACAACAAGGAATTGAAAGGTAGAAGTAGAAGAAAGCAAAGATTAAAACCTAGATCTAAGAACTAAACCTAATCCTAATTCTAGAGAGAAGTGAGAGCTTCTCTCTCTAAAACTCTAAACTAATCCTAAGTATCTTCTATATGCCTCCCTAATTGAATCCTAATTGATTATTGATAAAAGTGATGCATTCCCCTTAATCATTCATCCTTTTATTCCTTTCCCTTAGCAATTGGCGCCAAAAATGGGTTCAGAAACCCTCTCAAATCGCCAGGCACGTGTTGCATTAGTGAGGTCATGTGCCGTCATCGACGCGTGCGCGCACGGTACGCGTGCGCGTCCCTGGCTAATTCGGCGATGTGCGCGCGAGCGCCTTGTGCGCGTGCGCGTGCATTGCTGACTTTGCTTCTTTGACTTTTTATGCTTCTCTCCACTTGTATGCTTCCTTCCTTGCTTCCTTTGATCCATGCCTAGCCTATTTCAATCCTGGAATTACTAGCAAACACATCAAGGCATCTTATGGAATCAAAGAGGAATTAGAATTCATCAAAATAAGGCTTAAAAAGCATGTTTTTACACTTAGGCACAAATGTGACAAAAGGTTATCAAAACACTCTAAATTCAATACAAGATGAACCGTCAAATTGGGGTTTATCAATTATTCTCCGGGAAATTGAAATCCCGGTGGAGAGGTCCATATGTGATTACAAGTGTGTCACCATATGGATACGTAGAGCTTCAGGATAATGACTCTAACAAAAAGTTCATTGTTAATGGACAGAGAGTCAAACATTATATTGAAAGTAATTTTGAGCAAGAATGCTCAAGATTGAGACTTGATTAAAGCTCAGTAATAGTCCAACTAAAGACAATAAAGAAGCGCTTGCTGGGAGGCAACCCAGCCATTAACAAAGCTTATTTTTCAATTAATTGATTTTTATAGGTTCATATTAATTTTCTTCAAGGTAAAATGGCAATTGCATGAGTTCACAGAGTTACAAAAGGATTCAGAGGATAAAACAGCAAAAAGAAGCTCACTGGTGTGAAAAAGTCAGTAAGAGCTGTTTTGGGCGTTAAACGCCCAAAAGAAGCATCTACTGGGCGTTTAACGCCAGTAGAGATAGCCATCTAGGTGTTAAACGCCAGAAAGAAGCATCTTCTGGGCGTTTAATGCCAGATTTACAGCGTCCTGGTCCTTCAGAAAAATGCCCAGTGACAAAGGAGTTCTTGGCGTTTAACGCCAGCCAGAAGCAACAGCTGGGCGTTAAACGCCAGGAGAAGCTACAAATGGGCGTTAAACACCCAAAACATGCAGTGTTTAGGCATTTAACGCCAGGATTGTGTGGAGGAGGTGAATTCGTTTTCAACTCAAATTTTTTCCATTTTTCATGTTTCAATTCATGATTTCTTGCATAAACATGTTACAAACTCTCATCTTTCAATTCCAAAAATTTTAATCCTAATTTTTCAAAGATATCAAATGTATCTTAATTCATAAACACAAATCCTTTTCAAATCCCCTCCAACTTCTTTTCAAATTTTTTTCAAAACTCAATTATCTTTTCAAATTCATCTCAAATCTTTTTTTAAAATAAAAATTCATATTTATCTTTTTCAAATATCTTTCATAACTTTTTAATTTTAAATTAAATCTTTTTCCTATCATACTTATCTTTCACAAATCATATCTTTTATCTTATCTTTTTCAAAATTTTCGAAAATCCACCCACCCTCCCTTTAAATCCACATTCGGCCTCCCCCCTCTCTTCCACCATTCGACATTGGCTCTCCTTCTATCCCTCTCCTTTCCTTTCTTTTACTTGAGGACAAGCAAACCTCTAAGTTTGGTGTGTTTATCCGTGATCACTAAGCCATACCCACTAAGATCATGGCTCCTAAGGGAAAACAAACCACTCCAAGAGGCAAGAAAGAGAATATTCCAAAACCACTTTGGAATCAAGGGAAGTTCTTAACCAAAGAACATTCAGACCATTACTACAAAATAATGGGTCTAAGGTCAGTGATCCCGGAAGTTAAATTCGATCTGAAAGAAGACGAATATCCGGAGATCCAAGAGCAAATTCGAAACAGGAGCTGGAAAATCCTTGCTAATCCTGAGACAAAGGTGAGAAGAAACATTGTTCAGGAATTCTACTCTAATCTGTGGTAAACAGACAGTCAGAGATTAGCTGGAGCCGCCTTCTATGACTATCGAACTCTGGTCAGAGGAAAGATTGTTCACCTTTATCCTGACAAAATCAGGGAGATCTTCAAGCTACCTCAGCTGAAAGATGACCTAGACTCCTTTAATAGGAGAATGATGAGAACACATAAGGGCTTGGACAAAATTCTAGAGGACATATGCCTCCCTGGAACCAAGTGGACAACCAGCACAAAGGGTGTTCCAAATCAACTCAAGAGAGAAGATCTTAAACTAGTCGCCAGAGGCTGGCTGGACTTCATTGGGCATTTCATATTGCCCACTAGCAACCGCTCTGAAGTCACCATCAAAAGAGCAGTAATGATCCATTGCATTATGTTGGGAAAAGAAGTGGAAGTTCATCAGCTGATTTCTTGTGAACTTTACACAATTGCAAACAAGAACTCCAAAGATGCCAAATTGGCTTATTTAAGCCTAATCTCTATGTTATGTAAAGATGCTGGAGTGAAGATAGGAGTAACTGAGTATATCTCAGTTGAGCGACCAATCACCAAAAAGTCAATGGAAGGACAATAAGTGCAGGACGACCCCATCAAGAGGAGAGCACAGGAGTTCCTCCCGAAAATCCCTCAAATTGAATACTGGGAGCGTCTTGAAGTATCTGTCACCAAGTTGCAAGAAGCTATGGAGCAATTAAAGGAAGAACAGCAAAATCAAAATAGCATGCTTTGCAAACTGCTTAAGGAACAAGAGGAGCAAGGGCGTGAACTGAGGCAACTGAAGCGTCAGAAGCTATCTCTTGAAGGGCCAAGCACCCCACAGATTAAAGGAGCATCCACCTCCCAAAATAAAGGTTGTTAAGTCCTAATCTTAGCTTTAACTCTGTGATAGTTGTTCTTATAGGAATTTACCTTAGAAATTATATATGAGTAGTAGTAATTAGTATATCTATTTTGATTTTATCTTTAATTAAGCTATAATTTATTTTTCTCATCATCATCAAACATGAATAAAATAGTAGATTTTTAGAATAAAGAGGCAATAATTTTTTTTCGAGTTCTTAATAAGGAAAATTCTAATTATTTATATGTGGTGAGAATACTTTTTATCTTCTGAATGAATGCCTGAATAGTGCATATTTTTTATATTGAATTTTATGAATGTTAAAATTGTTGGCTCCTGAAAGAATGATGAACAAGAGAAATATTATTGCTGATCTGAAAAATCATGAAATTGATTCTTGAAGCAAGAAAAAGCAGTGAAAAAAAAGCAAAAGAGGTAGAAAAAGCCAATAGCCCTTTAAACCAAAAGGCAATGGTGAAAAGGTTCTAAGGCTTTGAGCATCAATGGCTAGGAGGGCCCAAGGAAGTAAATCCAGGGTTAAGCGGCTAGATCAAGCTGTCCCTAACCATGTGCTTCTGGCATGCAAATCCAAGTGAAAAGCTTGAGACTGAGTGGTTCAAGTCGTGATCCAAATCAAAAGAGTGTGCTTAAGAACTCTGGACACCTCTAATTGGGGACTTGAGCAAAGCTAAGTCACAATCTGAAAAGGTTCACCCAGTTATGTGTCTGTGGCATTTATGTATCCGGTGGTAATACTGGAAAACAAAGTGCTTAGGGCCACGACCAAGACTCATAAAGTAGCTGTGTTCAAGAATCAACATACTAAACTAGGAGAATCAATAATACTATCTGAATTTTGAGTTCCTATGGATGCCAATCATTCTGAATTTCAAAGGATAAAGTGAGATGCCAAAACTATTCGGAAGCAAAAAGCTACTAGTCCCGCTCATCTAATTAGAATCTGAGCTTCACTTAAAACTCCGAGATACTATTGATTCTTGATTTCTTTTTATCCTAATTTATTTATCTAGTTGCTTGAGGACAAGCAACAGTTTAAGTTTGGTGTTGTGATGAGCGGATATTTTATACGCTTTTGGGGGTAATTTCATATAGTTTTTAGTATGTTTTAGTTAGTTTTTAGTATATTTTTATTAGTTTTAGGCAAAATTCATATTTCTGGACTTTACTATGAGTTTGTTTATTTTTCTATGATTTCAGGTATTTTCTGACTGAAATTGAGGGAGTTGGGCAAAAATCTGATTCAGGCTGAAAAAGGACTGCTAATGCTGTTGGATTCTAACTTCCCTGCACTCGGAATGAATTTTTTGGAGCTACATGAGTCCAATTGGTGCGCTCTCGATTGGGTTAGAAAGTAGACATCCAGGGCTTTTCAGCAATACATAATACTCCATACTTTGCGCGAAGATAAACGACGTAAACTGGCGTTTAATGCCAGTTCCATGTTACATTCTGGCGTTGAACGACAGAAACAAGTTGCAAGTTGGAGTTGAATGCCAGAAACAGGTTACAACCTGACGTTTAACTCCAGAAACAGCCCAGGCACATGAGAAGCTCAAGTCTCAGCCCTAGCACACACCAAGTGAGCCCTAGAAGTGGATTTCTGCACTATCCATCTTAGTTTACTCATTTTCTATAAACCTAAGTTACTAGTCTAGTATTTAAACAACTTTTAGAGACTTATTTTGCATCTCATGACATTTTAGATCTGAAATTTGTACCTTTTGACGGCATGAGTCTCTAAACTCCATTGTTGGGGGTGAGGAGCTCTGCAGCGTCTCGATGAATTAATGCAATTATTTCTGTTTTCTATTCAAACACACTTGTTCCTATCTAAGATGTTCATTCGCACTTCAATATGAAGAAGGTGATGATCCGTGACACTCATCACCATTCTCAACCTATGAACGCATGCCTGACACCCACCTCCGTTCTACCTTCGATGAATGAATATCTCTTGAACTCTTTAATCAGAATCTTCGTGGTATAAGCTAGAATCCATTGGCAGCATCCTTGAGAATCCGGAAAGTCTAAACCTTGTCTGTGGTATTTCGAGTAGGATTCAGGGATTGGATGACTGTGACGAGCTTCAAACTCGCGAGTATTGGGCGTAGTGACAGACGCAAAAGGATCAATGGATCCTATTCCGACATGATCGAGAATCGACAGATGATTAGCCGTGCTGTGACAGAGCATTTGGACCATTTTCACTGAGAGTATGGGAAGTAGCCGTTGACAATGGTGACGCCCTACATACAGCTTGCCATGGAAGGAGCCTTGCATGTTTAAAAGTAAGAAAGCATTATGTTGCAGGGATTCAGAAGATAAAGCATCTCCAAAATCCCAACATATTCTCCATTATTGAGTAACAATTACTTATTTTATGCCCTTTCACTTTTTACAATTGAAACTAAAGAACCCTATTGGTATCTTGACTAAGAATAATAAGATAACCATAGCTTGCTTCAAGCCAACAATCTCCGTGGGATTCGACCCTTACTCATGTAAGGTATTACTTGGACCACCCAGTGCACTTGCTGGTTAGTTGTGCGGAATTACATAGTGTGAGTGTAATTTTCGTGCACCATAAGTATTGACCAAATTTTCTTTGTTTAGATAGAATTGAAGAGCTCGACAAGAAGATCGTGTGGCCGTAAATGGCATGCCAATCGGAGCTCTAAATCACAAGTTATGATCCAAGGAAGAAGATGATGAAGAGTAATGTTAGGGTTCTTCTTCCTTTCTTCACTTTGGTTTTGTGCTGAAGTATTTTGTGTTGTTAGTGAGGCTAATGTGCTTAATGACTCATGCATGAGGGTGTTAGTGAATGGGATTTGGGCCCAATGGTGATCCAGGTCCGTTTAGTTACTCTTTTGGACTAATTTTGGGCAAAAATTTTAAAATAAGTGTCCGATTTTCTATTCTAAATATTTCTCTAAGTATTTCTATAGTTTTTATTTCTCATATGCAGTGCCGAACGGACTTAAGCTAGTACTGCCAGCTAATTACCGATACGCATTTTTTCGCATTTTCTGCAGAAAATTATATTTTCCCACTCAGAAAAATCCGCTAAATCCAAATCTCACCTTTAAATTTTCAAATTAATGTTTATAAATTTTCTAAGCTAATCCAGACAATAAAATTCATACTTTTGTTTTATTTAAATTTATTGGCTAATAATTTTTTTGATTCTTATACCTTCAGATATAGCCCTTCACCTTTATAGTAACGGCTTTAAGGATGAATATTGGGTGTGAACTGAACACGGAAAAGTTGATGAGTAAGAAATGAATCGGTCTGCATCAAATTCTAATAGATCTGAGGGTCGATAAAAAATGGTTAGGGTGGTTAGAAAAATAAACATGGAAGAGATGAATTGGGAGAGTAACTAAGAGAAGTACAATGAGATGGTATTTGATGCAATCAGTGTTAATGATATGAAAAATATTGAAAAAGAGTCTAACTCGAAGACAAAGAGATTTTATAATCTATTTGAAATCTGCTACACAACTATTGTTTAAGGAGTGCATTCACTCGAAATTGTCTTCCTGTATTAGAATGATAAGTATTAAGTTTAAATTAAATTACACCCAAGAATCTTTTAATAAATGAACCACCCTTTGTAACGAATTAATACTATTTGGACTACTAGCGTCCTCCGGAGTCATTATGAGACAAAGAAGCTAGCTTTAAAATTAGGTCTACATTAAGTGAAAATTTATTGTTTCTTGAATGGTTATATGTTATATTACAAGGGGATGCAGACCTTATTATTTGTAAAATTTGTGATGCACCAATGTATCAAGTAGAGAGAGAAATGATTGATAAATAGATATTAAAAGAGAATTTCAAGCAAAAGGATGCACTATTTGCCCTTAATTCCTAGGCCAAAAAGATTGTATGCCTCGATGAGTTAGGCCCTTCATATGACATGACATAGTAACAACAGGAGAGTCGATGGTTTTATGATGCACCTGTCACACGGAGAGGTTTGAAATCACTTTTATCAGGTCCACTCTACATTTGCGAGTGAGTATAGAAATGTTAAATTAGCGTTGTGCTTTGAAAGATTTGCACTAAACTCTAATTTTGGTAATGCATACTCTTGTTGGTCTATGGTGGTGACTCCTTATAACCTACCTCCCAAAATATGTATGAAGGAGCTGTACATGTTCTTAACTTGTATCATGCCCTATCTAAGCAACCCAAAGGCAAAAATTGATGCATTCTTGCAATCCTAGGTAAATGAGTTGAATGAGTTATGGACTGATAGTATAGAGACATATGATATTTCAACTAAAACAAACTTTTAAATGCATGCTGCATTGATGTAGACCATCAACAACTTTCCTACATACGAGATGTTGTCCGGGTAGTCCACTTAAGGTAGAATGTCGTGTCCCATTTTGTATGGAGGATACAACGTCATTTTGTCTGAGTAATGGAGATAAGAATTCGTGGTTCGATTATTACCGAAGATTATTTGAGTTTGATAATTCTTTTTGGCATAACAAAGGCTAGTTTAGGAAGAATAAAATTGAACAAAAAGTGGTATCCTTCAAGTTAAGTGGTTTAGAAGTGTGGCATCGGGTTAGTAGTATCTCCAGGATCGTAGATAACAGAACAAGGTTGAGAATTTCAGAATATTGTAGGGAATATAATTGGATGAAACAAAGTATATTTTAGGAGTTGTCTTATTCAAAGGACAACTTGGTTCGTTATTGTCTTATTGATGTGATGCATATTGAAAAAAAAACGTATTTGATAATATCATGCACACCGCCTTAGCAGGATCAAGGGAATGACGATAACGATGATTATTAGGATCCATAGTAATTAGAGTTTTGTTTTGTTTCACAGTATTAATAGTTTATTCCTTTGATTTTTTTTTCTATACACTTGGTACTTCATATTATAGTTGACTGTTTTTATTAAAAATACTATTTAATTTTCATTAATTGAGATTTGACTATTAATTTTTGATATATTAATGATGGTATATTAGGTTCGTATTTTGTATAATCATTCAAAAAAAATTTAAAGTTACTATCGGATTTACTGTCAAATGCATTTGTTGGTATGTTTTAATTTAATTAATATAAAATTATATATTACTATTGAATTTACCGAAGTTAAAACGACAGTAATAAAGTGCAAAACCCAAATTCATGACACTAAAGTTATTATTGAAAATTTTTAACGTTAACCATCTCTATAATTTTGCCAATCAAATTTTAAAATTTACTGCTAATTTTACTAAAAAATGACTATCAAACTGAAAAATCCGCCAATAACAAAGTGCATCAGTCATTAAATTTAACGATATTTAATGAATTTAGCTGTTAGTATTCACTGATATTTAATAATAGAACTTGTCGTTTTCAATAACACGGATATTTATTGTCTCCTACATTAAAATAAGTATCTTTTTAACTTTTTGAATTCATTAAAAAGTTAGGGCTTATTTGGGTGAGTTTCTAAGAAAAGATCTTTGAGTTATCTTTTTTTAAAAGATCTTATGAAAAAGTAAAAGTAATTTTATGTTTAGATATCTCATACAAAAAGATATTTTTATCTATCAATTATATTTGTGTATAACAATATAAAAGTACTTTTTGTTTATTTATTACATAAAAAATATCTTATTTTTAGGAAAAAAGATCTTTTAAAAAAATATGTAAATTACAGCTTTTCAAAAAATAGAGAAAAGCTTAGTATACAAGCGATTAGGGCTTGTAACTATTACAAGTTCATTAACGCCTAATCCGCTAAAACACGCTGCAACTCCTACGTCACTTACACGCGCCATACAAAGATCCCGCGTTTGTATAACTACCAAATTTAAAAGATTTGTTTTCTTCTTTGTTTTCTTTCTTTTCAAATTTCATCGTTCTTCTTCTCGCGCGTCTTCCCCTGGTTTTTCGATCGTTCTTTTCCTCTCCTTTCTCATTGGTTTGTTCTTCGTCATTGACGTTAGTTTTTCTCTCTGTAACTCCAGCTTCGTTTTGACATGGTGTATTTATAGTTTTTGACATAGTGTATTCTGCAACCTCTCTGTTGTTGATGACCAGTTTGTTCCGAAGGTTGGAATGACCTTTACCACCCTTGAAGATGCTCGAAAATTTTACAGAAACTATACCAAGGTTGCAGGTTTTTCTACAAGAGTTCGGAGCACAAATAGAAAGGAAAATGAGATTAAGAATCAATTGATTACATGTAGCAGAGAGGGAAAATGAAACTCTCATAGCAAAGACTCATTTGATAGGAATTGGAATGATTTCCTGCTAAACTTTGGTCTTGTGGACAACAAGTGGCTTTCATGTAGTGTTGGGTTAAAATCTGCAGCAGGGGTGTAAATTTAATTTGTTATCGGGTGTATTTATAGTCTGTGTTTGGGTGTATTATGCAGATATCTATGCAGACCGTCATATTTGGGTTCCAATCTATCTGGATCACCACTTCATATTATAGTGCCTGTAAATCAGACATTTTGAATACACCAGAGAGAGTTTAATTAATTTTGGTCTTGTGGACAACAAGTGGCTTTCAGGTAGTGTTGGGTTAAAATCTGCAGCAGGGGTGTAAATTTAATTTGTTATCGGGTGTATTTATAGTCTGTGTTTGGGTGTATTATGCAGATGTCTATGCAGACCGTCATATGTGGGTTCCAATCTATCTGGATCACCACTTCATATTATAGTACCTGTAAATCAGACATTTTGAATACACCAGAGAGAGTTTAATTAATTTTGGTCTTGTGGACAACAAGTGGCTTTCAGGTAGTGTTGGGTTAAAATCTGCAGCAGGGGTGTAAATTTAATTTTTTATCGGGTGTATTTATAGTCTGTGTTTGGGTGTATTATGCAGATCTCTATGCAGACCGTCATATATGGGTTCCAATCTATCTGGATCACCACTTCATCTTATAGTACCTGTAAATCAGACATTTTGAATACACCAGAGAGAGTTTAATTAATTTTGGTCTTGTGGACAACAAGTGGCTTTCAGGTAGTGTTGGGTTAAAATCTACAGCAGGGGTGTAAATTTAATTTGTTATCGGGTGTATTTATAGTCTGTGTTTGGGTGTATTATGCAGATCTCTATGCAGACCGTCATATATGGGTTCCAATCTATCTGGATCACCACTTCATATTATAGTGCCTGTAGATCAGACATTTTGAATACACCAGAGAGAGTTTAATTAATTTTGGTCTTGTGGACAACAAGTGGCTTTCAGGTAGTGTTGGGTTAAAATCTGCAGCAGGGGTGTAAATTTAATTTGTTATCGGGTGTATTTATAGTCTGTGTTTGGGTGTATTATGCAGATGTCTATGCAGACCGTCATATATGGGTTCCAATCTATCTGGATCACCACTTCATATTATAGTACCTGTAAATCAGACATTTTGAATACACCAGAGAGAGTTTAATTAATTTTGGTCTTGTGGACAACAAGTGGCTTTCAGGTAGTGTTGGGTTAAAATCTGCAGCAGGGGTGTAAATTTAATTTGTTATCGGGTGTATTTATAGTCTGTGTTTGGGTGTATTATGCAGATGTCTATGCAGACCGTCATATGTGGGTTCCAATCTATCTGGATCACCACTTCATATTATAGTACCTGTAAATCAGACATTTTGAATACACCAGAGAGAGTTTAATTAATTTTGGTCTTGTGGACAACAAGTGGCTTTCAGGTAGTGTTGGGTTAAAATCTGCAGCAGGGGTGTAAATTTAATTTGTTATCGGGTGTATTTATAGTCTGTGTTTGGGTGTATTATGCAGATCTCTATGCAGACCGTCATATATGGGTTCCAATCTATCTGGATCACCACTTCATATTATAGTACCTGTAAATCATGCATAATTCAGAACTCTTTCTCTTTCTCCTCCTCATCTTCTGCTTCTTCTTCTTCTTCAAAAACGATTTTACCATGAAAAATCGAAAAAAACGAGAAAACAGAGAGAAAAGACGTAAATGAAGAAGAAGAAGTAAAAGAGGAAAACGAGGAAGAAGAACGTGCAGAAACGAAAGAAAAGGAGAAGAAGAAGAGTAAGAGGAAGAAGAACGTGCTGCAAGAAGAATAAGAAAAATTTCAGAAACCATGAAAATCGAAAAAAAAAACGAAGAAGAAGAAGAGGAAGAGGAAGAGGAAGAGGAAGAAGAAGAAGAGAAGAAGAAGAAGAAGAAGACGAAGAGAACCGTTTGAGTGGGGCGCGTGTAGTTACGCTCCATTTAAAATGAGTTAATGCGCGTGTTAATGAAGTTTGGGCTGATAACTTGTAAAACTTGTACGGCCTTTTTACTTGTATGTGTAGCAGGCCCCAAAAAATATCTTTTTTTATTTTTCTAGTGCTTTTACTTTTATTATTAGAATTTTGCCAAATACGCTGAAAAATAAAAAAAGACCATTTTTCATTAAAAAAGAATATTTTTTTATCAAAATAATAGCGCCCAAACAAACATTTAATATATTTGGCAAAAGACTTACTTAAATACATTAACTTTTTAATAAAATAAAAATATGAAAGCGATGTTTATTTTGAAAGAAAAGGAGTATACATAATACAAATTTATTACCTTCTAAAATCTACTATTCATCTCACCAAAAATAAAGTTGACAAACGAGTTCATAAATTTTGCACATAAAGATAAACTAGATTTTGTTATATAGTTATTTTTTATTTAAATTGTAGTGTATGATTGGATATTACATTTGTTCATAAAATTCACTCAAATATAACTATTTATTAAAGCGAATTTATATAAAAATACACTACTAAATAATCGTATATTTTTTTAATGATTTATACAAAAATAATAGAGTAATTATTCAAATCAGTTCTTAAAATTTTTTAAGTTAGATACTTTAATCTTTTAAATTTTAAAATACATAAAATAGTTTCTAACGTTTATTTTTATTAGATAATATAGTAGTCTCTCTATTAGTTACTAACAATGACTGTTGACACGAAATGTTAACTCGCATACGTGACTATTAAATATCCACGTATGTATTTTGGACAAATCAGTCCTTATAGTAAAATACAAACAATTTCTGAAGAATTTAAAAAATTTTAGAATAGTCTCTAAAAAATTTTTAAAATTTTAAAATAGTCTCTTTGAATATTTTTTATTTTTTTTCAAAAGTCAGTGTTTTATAATATTTTTGTTAATAAAAAATAAAATAATATTAAAAATATATAATAAATAAAAAATATGAAAAAATAACAAAATATATACTAAAATATGATTTTATTTATTAACAATAAAATGTATGTTATCAGAACTAATATTATTTAATCACTAATATATGATACCTACATTAAAATGATGTAGAAATCATAATAATAACTAAATTTAAGAGGTTATTGAATTATGAAGGCTATTATTCATATGCTTAACCTTTTAAGATATTTTTTTAAAAGTTAGGAGTGAGACTCGAATCCGAGATCTCTGGGTGAGAATGAAAAGACCATGCCATTTGAATTATAGTTCATTGGCTAATCTCCTAAGATATTAACATCAATTAAACTTAAAAAAATTATTCCCAAGTGAAAAAATATATTTTTGTTTGGCTTAATTGTTAACTGTGGTAGCACAAATATCTTTAACTCTATGCCTATTTTATGTAACATTACAACAACTAAATTTCAAAATTTTTTTAAGAATACAAGCAAAACACTTGAATTTGTCAATACCTTTGTTCTTCAAGTATTGCAAAATATGAGGAGTTTCATATTGGAATTTTGTAAATTATCTATTGATTTTGTGGTTGACCAACACTTACAAATTTAACTTCATAGATGACATGATTTAATTATATGCAACTTTTAAAGTGTTGCTTTCATAAGTATCAGCACAAATATTTTTAATTGTTTATGTAAAAAATTTTATATTGAATGAAAATTATCCTATCTCTTTAAATAATAATACTCATTCTTTAAGTTAAAAAATCATAGAATATGACATCTATAAATTACATTAAATTAATATCTTGTATGATCAAAAATAAATATGGGTCGTTTATTTTAAAAATTAGTTCTGTTTAAAAAAATGTCTTTTCAAAATTAAATTATAATTTATTTTAAACATACATAAAAAATTTTGTATATAAATAATTAAATTTAAGATAAATAGACCAAAAATATTAGAAGTTAAAATTTATTAATTTTTAAAAATAATTATATATAAATAATTAGAAAGAATTGTTTTAAATTCTTTAAAATTTTTTAAGGACTGTTTTGAAATTTTTTAAATTTTTTAAAGATTATTTCATATTTTATTTTAGGAATTGATTTGTCTAAAATGCACACATGAATACTTAATAATCATGTGTGCAAGTTAACGTTCTACATTAGCAGTCATTAATAGTGATTAAGAAAAAAATTGTATAACCTAAAAGAAATAAATATTAAAAATTATTTTATGTAATTTAAAATTTAAAAGACTAAAGTTTTTAATTTTGAAATTTCCAAAAGCTAATTTAAATAATTAATCAAATAAAATCTAAAAAAGTTCCATAATTTACATAAAAAAGATAAATATGTAACAAAATTTAATATAGGACAATTAGATACTTTGATTTCTTATTCATAAATTACCGTTTTTAAAAATTAGAATTGGACAAACATGACAGACTAAAATGTGACTACATATATGTAGCAGCTATTTTTTAATTGCTATTTAAAAAATAAAAAAATAAATGCACAGCATCACATGTTTTTATCATGAGATTAAAGGCAATCACAATTCTATGGAAATATTTTTTTGGACTCGTTTTCGTTTTTCTAGACTTTTCCCAAAGTGTTCGTTTCATTTTTTAATATATTTACGAGAGGAGTATTTTGTTTGTGAATGTGCATGAGGGATGACGTAGCGTGGGTTTCGTAAAGGGGGAGCCCCGAGGCTATTGTCGGGACAAGAAATGGAAAGTGGGTTCCATGCAGGTTCACACAGCTGGCAATCACACCCGTCCTTTCTCTTCTAATAATTTTCTGATGGACGGATACGATTGGACTTTTGCATCACACTTCACAATAAGTTGACATTTCGATCACTCATTTCATCTCGTCTCAATATCGCATCTCTCTCACTTTTATGGGATTTGATTCTCACTACACAACACAACTATATTGCTATGCTACTATTATTACTTATTATTTTGATTTTTATTTTTTCAGGAAACCCTTTTAATTTGATTGAATGAATGTGAGTGTCAAACGGCGTACGATTTAAAATTAAAAAATAGATTGATTTTGTTATAAAACGATTGTTAATGTGGATATTATCATACATAATAAAGTATAAAATATTATTCATTAACGAGATATGTGTTTTTTTAATGTGTTTTTACTAATTAAATAAATAATATTTTAAAGAGATCTCAAAATAAATTGGATAAATAATATTTTACTGTTATTTAATTTAAAACCATCAATAAAGAGTTTTTAAAAAAAAATTCAAAACACATCAAATTTACAAGTTTTTATTTTTCTAGTTCTTATATTAAATCTTTGTATATTATTTTTGTGTAATAAAAAACTCATTCTCATAAATTATCAAGTGTTATATGATAAAAAAAATTACGAGAATACAACTCTTCTATATTTTCATATATAAATCTTTATCCCTTATTCATCTACTTTCATCATATTTTCGCGAAAAATTTAATTTTTTCTTAAACTAAATTAAATTAGTTATTATTTATGTAAGTAAAAATAAATTTATTATATATTTATATATTTTGTACTAAAAAATAAAATTTAAAAATTTAGTTAAAAAAACTAATATTACAATAACAAAAAAATTTATATAATTCAAAACAAAAAAAAAAGGAAGGAAAACGATCGAGCCAACTTATGCTCGTTCGCCTCAAATTCACTTAACTTAGGAGTAACTAATCGAATAATAAAAGTGATCTGCTTATAAATTATTCATATTTTTATAATCTCTTCAACTCATTCATTCTTATGAACAAACCGAATCGACTAATGCGTCGTGGTTCATTTAAACGACTAAAATGAACGAATGAAGCATCGGATCGACCACAAAACATTGTAAAAGTGTATTTCAAAAGCAAGAAGAGAACCAAAGTCACCATGTATGTTATTATAGCAGTTGATGAACATGTATGTTATTACATATATGTAACATAAATTGGGCCTTCATTTTGATAGCAAAATTCGATAAAATATCTTGTGAATAACAATAAAAGAGAAACATTTATTAAAGGTTGATATTATTATGAAGTAACACAGAGCATAGATAGACCGTACGATTGAGATTGCCGACTTGAGTGGAGAGTGTGTGTTATGGATTGATTCGATGGCGATCATTGCAATGGGGTCACCTTTGGGATGCATTATTATCATCCAAAAAGCTTTGGTTGCCCAATAAAGAGCCATCCCTAAAATTCAAATAAAATTGCTGCTTACGGATGGTTGTCACCATAAGAGATAGTGATTCATCGAGATCGTTTGTGGGGCCTATGTTTCAATTTCATCATGCACTTCAATTCCTTTCCCACCCCCAATTCGAGTAAGGCCTCCTCTCTGCCTACATTCATTCACCTCATAATTTATAAAAAATATTAACTAATATTAACTGAAAAAAGATTAATTTTCTAATTAAACTAATAATTTAATTATTAGTTCATCTCACCGGCCACTAACTTGAACAATCTTGATTCATTATTTATGTTTGATCTATTTTTCAAAACTCTAAACACTCTGCATGTACATGCATATTTTAATTTTGAGATTTACCAACTCTTTTTATTTTATTGTTTTTTCAATTTCATTATATTTTCTAGGAATTAATGTTTATGTATGTATTTAATCTTGTTCTTGTATGGATACCTGGAGAGAGAGCTCAGTCTCTGGGAGTCGGCGCCGAGCTATTACTTTCGGTGCCGACCTTCAAGTCTTGTGATAATCCGAGCTTTTCTCCAAGAGTGTGTCCAATCGCGTAGAACTTTGAGCAAGAAACAAGGGGGAGTGTACCTGCAAAGGCACTCCGAAACTTAAGTTAGTATTTTAAATTCAATCTCCTCTTTAGGTGAGAGATCATACCTTTTTGTAGGTGAGAATGTGTCAGTCTGTTATGATTCTTCTTTATTATCTGCATTAAGGAGCAATAAATAAGGTGAAACGTTAGGTCAGACGTTTCATTTTGTGAATTAATCTGTTAAGCTGAGTTGTAACGTAAGTGGCCGATTTAAATGATGAAAACGCCGATTTAATGATTGAATTGCCGAACTATAACGTCGTCTTTCTGAGTAATGATCTGAATAGTGCCGAGTTATGAGCGATAATGCCGATTTATGATGTTGAATTTGTAACGACCGGATCAAATCTAAAAAAATTGTTTTTGTTATCAACTAACAATCTTATGATTGAAGACTTGTTTCATGAGGTAGAGTTCCCATAACATGATTAAATCAATACAGATTGTTATCCATTATTGTAATTATTCACTGTAATTCTTTTTCTATAATTTTATTGGCTAAAACCGTGTGAGTATATCTAGAAATTATTCTCTTCTAATATACAATCATTCAAATTGATCCATCAACAAGTAATTTGAGTAATATACATCAATTTAAAAATTCAAACTATATTGTCGTAAAAAGAAACCTCTTAGAGCATCTCTAGTGCATACAATTGGAGTTTCGTTTTTTTTTTTTTTCTTCTGAGCTATCTATAGGAATTGATACAGCTTATTACTTCTTGTGTCATTAGAGTGAAAATAATTGAGACAAAGAGAGAAGGCTGAATGTGGATTTAATAAAACTGTCTCATATCTCTTTTTCATATTTTAATAATATTTATCAACTATTAGCTTTAACAGTATAACCTTTTAATAATATCTTTTGATTTGTGACAACACAGTTGATGATATCTGGAATCGTTTACTCTAGGAGATGCTCTTATATATTCAATTTATACCATTTGATTATATTAGTGTGGCTGAAAATGAAAACATCACGGGGCACATTAAGGCGGGAAATAATGGAAAGGGAAATAAGTAAGTAGTGGAGCATTTGAAGCCTCGATTCGATTTTACAAATTGTGCGTGATATCTAGGGTTTTTGTTTATGGGAGTGGGATGTCAAAGGCTCTAAAGAGAAATTTTAAAAAAGAAGAAAAGAGAGAAAGAGGAGGAGGGGGTTTAATGATGAAAAGTGAGAGAGAAAGTTAGAGGGCCATTGATTTTAGACAAAGTAGTAATTAAAGGTAGTATCTTTTCGACGAGCAAAAGTATCCATTTTTTAATGATTGTGATGAAAATGAACACAGGTGGCATGCATATTATAGCCGCCGGGTCAATTTTTTCCCTTCTCTCATATATCTCTATCACAACGCTAGCAAAGGTGCAGCCAAATATTTGATACTCGAGTTCAGCCACTGCAAGTCCTTTTCGGTTTTTATTATATACAGACACTACTTTATGGGACCTTGCATTACTTCTCATTATAATTTATAAATGTGTATGCATGAATCAACTGATGGTCTGGCCTGCCATATGGATTTTAATTATTGTTAACATACATACTTTTTTTTTGGAAAAAAATACGCTTAGTTTTAAATTATTACTGTTTTGATATATCCCTAAATATATATTGATTTTAAACTCAATCTACTATATACAAGCCCAAAGATTGAAAAGTTATGGCCCACCAAAAAAAGAGAGAAGTCATGGAATCTTGGATACTTGTTACCGTCATAAATGGAGTTAAAATTTAAATTAGTATTTAAAATTTCACTCGAGTCTTATTCTAATACTTGAAAATTGAAATTTTAATTTACTCAATTTGTACACTCAATTTGGACCCCCCAAGTTGACCTCTGTCACTACTATTAGTTATTAGTTCTATTTCTATTACAAAATCGATAATAATAATGCACTGAAGGTGGATTCAAGGTTGGCACGTTGAATTTTCTAACGATAATCTAATATGGTAATTAAATTTTAGACCTCAATTTGGTCCCTATGAACACTTTAAAGCCCTAATCTTAATATCACTTGAAGATAACCCTGCACCATTGAAAGCCTTTCTTCTTCATTTCTTCCACTTGAGTTAGATAGCATTTTCAGAGCATGATGAGTGACGACAATAGTGTAATTAGGAGTTTCCACGACTAACACTCTAATAGAAGTTGTGCAAGGATAAACACTAGAAACAGAGATGCACGATTTTCAGAGTAGTGTGTGCGGATGTCGACCCATTTTACAATGGCTAGGCAAATATGAGAATTGTTCATATCCTGACCCAAAACATAAAGTCAGGCTTAATACGGATAAAGGGTCCAATCTTAGAAGGTGGCCTCTATCCCATACCCGATCTCTTCTAAGAGGTCGGACACTGATAGAGGAGTCCAACTCTACTTGCCTAAACAAGTAACTGCCACTGGATATCTCTCCCCTACATCTAGAAGGGAGATCCTAACAGACTCCGAATATAAAGGAAATAGTTATCCATCAATAAAGATGGAGCTACTCCAACAAAGGTGGTTACTGACTCTACTATAAATACACTGACACCTCTCAAGTATAACATACGTTCCACTCTACTAAAAACCTGCCTAAAACCCTTGCTAACTTAAGCATCAGAGTCTCTTGTAGGTACCACCCCTCACCTTCTCACGAGGAACTCGGACAGGCGGCACATCGGCATCAACAAGTCGGACACTACCATACAAAGGGATCTGGACCTCACGTTCAGGCCCAAATCAACGTTTCAGGTAACTCTCAGAACAAGAACATAGAGAGTTTTTTTTGTGTTCAAATTTTAATGTAAGTATAAAACTACTCTCTATGTCTTTTTCTTGTCTTCATGGCTCTTGCAATATCTAATCTATTTTTCTTCTCCATCGCATGTGGTAGTAGAGTGTTGGCAAGAGGTAGTGCACTACAAGAAAAACGTTGAGTATCATCGGATTTACCGTCAGATTTAGCATCGTAAAGTAGCAGCGGATTTATCGGCGGTAAAGACGTAGAATTCGTCTGGATAAATTATTATGGTGGATTTAAGTTTCCGATGATAAATTTGCCGGTAATAATAAGAGAAAAAAATAGGTGCGTAAATTAGTATCAGATTTACCGGAGGCGGTAAATCCATTTAGTGAAAACACTGCGTTTTGGTGACTCGCAATGGATTACCGTCAGATATTTCTGACGGTAAATTCCATGGTAATTTTGCCCTAAATTCCAAGCGTGAACGCTTTCCCCCTTAATTTCGAATCCATCTTTCTCTTTTTCTCTCTACCGTTTTAATGCGGGCTAGATACCGGTTTAGAAATTCACAAGTTTAAAACTTGAATTTTTGTTATAAGTATAGTCCTAAATCGGCAAATACCCCTATCAAAGTTTAGTAAGAATGTCACAATTCAAATCAAATAACCGAGAGTTTTAAATCCTGGGTCATTCTCCCACAGAATTGCAATCAGGTGTACAAATATTGGCTATGGAAAATGGGATTTCGGATCACAATTAATGGAAAATTAAATAGCAAGAAATTAAAGAAGCATGTAAGAAATCAAACTAAAAACAATTAAGACAAAGGAAAGGAAATTCAAATGTAAAAAGGATCTTACCAAGGGTTGAGAGTCAAGGATCATTATCCTTGTCATTGACCACAAACATGACAATTGTGAAGAGTTAATCTCAATTAGTCAACTCCCTAAATATTGAAAAAAGTCAAATAGGCATAATTGATCTTAATCTACAAATTCTAACCAACTCACTAATTAGGCTTAGTGAAAGGGTAGCATTAGTAGAAACAAAATCAACTAACAATCCTAAATCACCAATCAATGTCGGACATAAATGACTTAAAGTCACCTAAATCCTCAATCCTAAGCTAACAAGGAAAATCTACTCTAAAACTAAGAGAAACATTTCATCAAACACTTAGAAGGCATATAAACAAAGCATCATAAATTGCTAGAGTTAATAAAATCTATGACTAACCAAAATAAGAAGACAATAATAACAACTCAACTAAACATGAATAAAATATGAAAATATCAAATTGTATTAAAGAACAATAGAATTTAACAATTGTTCATAAACTAAAAAGTAGCAAAATAGAGAAATTAACAAAAAAAATTAGGCACATTAAGATAACAGAACAAGAAAATATAAAAAAACTAAACTAAAACAATATCAAAACCTCAAATTAGAGGGAAAACTAAGCTAAAACCCTAGAATTCTAGAGAAAAGTTGGAGCTTAAATCATACTACATTACTACTATACTACTATGTTTATCCCCCTTGAATTCTTGCTTCAAATACTTTAGAAATAAGTTGGATTGAGTTCAAAATGGGCTTGAAATTCCGAGCTACATGTTAACTTAAGTGAATCACGTGCTGACAGTCGTGCATATGCAGAACTGCTAGATTTTCAAAAGAAATTTTGTCGTGAATTCTCCACTTTTGCATGCTTTCTCTCGATTTCTTCAAGCTATTCTTGCATCCTAAACCTTAAATCACTCAACAAATATATTAAGGCATCGAATGAGTTAAAAGTGAATTAAATTTGACAATTTAAAGAATAAAAATCATGTTTTTGACAATTAAGTTCAATTAGGAAGGAATTCACAAAAGCATGCATTTTCACTACAACAATTCCGGCAGATAGCGGCTGATATTTTGCAAAACTGCCGTAAAACGACAATCTGCGGCGCATATAGCGGCGGTTAAGGGATGCGGCTGCAATCAAGCCAACATTTAGCGGCAATTTTTTCGAACCGCCGCTATATTTCAATCAGGTTTGCATTTTGTGGCATCTTTTCGAAAACCGCCGCTATATGTCCGCCGGGTGATTTATTGTTTAACATTTTACGGCGGTTTCGTTTAAACCGCCGCAAAATGGGTATTACCACATGTTGCAATATTTTCTTTAGTAAAAAATTATCTGGGTATAATCTAGTTAAGTAAAGACTACTATATTAAGCTACATATGTTTAAATCATTGTTACTTAAACTCGTAACATTGCTTTCACATTCGTTTTACGTAAAAAAAAATTCACAAGTTAAATAAACTATATATGTTAACTCATGTGAACAAATTTACCAATAAGATTTTCTTGATTACGTTATTGGCATGTAAATTTGCTTTCAAACATGGATGTAAAAGAAGAAAATAAAATCATACTCTGAATTTATAAAGTTAAAATAAAGTTCTAGAGAGCATAAATCAAAGTTACTCCTCTTTAAAGTTATGCCTTACTAAACCTAAATCAAGAATAAACATGTACAACTACGACCTAAATCATTAAAGTAAGGAAATCAGCGTCGTCCTCGCTTGTTCTCACTATAAGATTACAGAAATTGCTATAACAAGATACGTAACAATAAAAATTATTTTTTTAGTACAGTGATCATTGCTCATCTCATGATTCTTTCCAAAAACCTTGGGTACTTATTCGAAATCCAAAAAATCCCTTTTTGAAGACTTGATAAATTTCTCAAATAATTTAAAACAAAACCTTTTTCCTTTCTTGTAAAATTTGAAAAGTTTTTCCTAGATAGTATGAATGACCAACATGTCCCAAACATAGGTTCAATTAAGTCTATGCTGTAAGAGTTTGATTTTTCATACTTTTCTAGACCACAACCATAAAAGCAGTTACCTATGCGATATAAATCACCATCCCGTTCCATGCATAGGTTCATTAAGTCTATGCTGAACCGGTTAGATACTTTATACAAAACTAGAACTCAATATACCAATCACAGCCTCAAGCCCATCCAATCCAACACGGCCTCCGGCCCAAACAACTCAATCATTAACCAATTCATCACAAACCAACCAATAAAACACAATCACAAATAATGTAGTTCAAACATAATCAATAGCAATTACAATAAATATAGCAATTAGCAATTAACATGAATATTCACATAGGCAAACCAATTACAATATGCACACCCAAACAATGTCACATAAATGCAAATGATGAATGTCTGCCCTACTAGCTGTGATATCACATTGTCGGTTCAACTGCCAACCCGACACATCTCCATGGAGATGTTGCCCTTCGGAATCATGGTGTGGGAACACCCAAGATATAGTGCTCGGATCACTATCCAGGGTTTTGCGCCTGTACGCTCTGATGATCTGAAGAGATGCGAGTGGGATCTATTGCCACCAACCTCACATCTAAGCACAAGCAGGACGAACCACCGCCGCTACCTCGATAGGCGGGATCCAACCACAGCCCCTGCCGGGCGCATAGCGTTTCATAATCTCAATATAAAACAGTAGTCCAGTGGTTTTTCAGAAACATTTTCGACACATCAATCAGGCTCAATATCTTACTTCAAAATTGTTCTTGGCCCATTTATTTTTAAATAATAAGCGTATCCAATTCACATCTTGCCAAGAATCACTTTTCAACACGGAGTCACTCTCCACTTCGTTCCAACACTTCCAAACAATCTCAAAACCATGCCAAATTCAAAAATCATCTTTTGAAAGACTCAAAATCATTTATTTCTAAATCAGGATTTGGTCATAAAATTCCTCAGCTGAGTCTCAAGACTTCAGGGGAGAATAACCTAACTCATTTCTTAAATTCATTGAAAACCTTCGAAACATTAACTTCTTGATTTAAATAAATAAAATTGAATTTGAACCAAAACCAAGTCATGTGTCCAAATATTCCTAGCCAATTTAAAAACCAACTTACTTAGACTAGAACCAAGTCATTTAAACCGAAAACCAATTTCAATCTCATTCTTAACTCTGTTTCCAAAAGCTCGGGAATTGTAGCAGTTTTACTAAGTCAAAGTTTCCTAAAATACTTCAAACTTTTCTTAAAACGTCGTAAAGTGAAATTAGTTAATCAAAATCCAAGTTCCTTTTAAATCCATTAAAACTCCTTCAAATTTGCTTATTTAATCAACTCCCAAAACATAATTATTTTCATCTTTAAATTGACTTTAAAACCTAATTCTTTTCTAAAATAGTTTACATTCAAAATATAACAATTTTCTTAATAAAAGAGTTCAAACCTATTTCATATATCTGTAATTCAATTCAAGGCATAATTCATTATTTCTTTAAAAAATTTGTTTCAAATAAAGTCTCGGATTTTATAAAAATTTCGGCAGCATCTTCCCTAAAACTTGGACTTTGCCACCCTTTCTGGGTCCCAACAAAGCCAATCATCAACTCTTTCCAACAGGATCAACACCGAATCAGTTTCCAATAAAACAAAAACTCAACTTTCAGATCATCAAAAATCATTCAAAACAACCAATCTAGAAATCTCCGATTTATCAAAATCAGACATTGTCTCAATCAAACAGGCAACCATATTCACTCAAGATAAAATTAGACAATTCATAAGACTCACATATCCACCAGAAATACATTTCGCACAACATATCTATTTATAACAAATTCCCATTTAAATAAAATTAGTTTGTAGGAAAAGTCCCTACCTCGACTCGTCGAAACCATAACCCAAACGCATCATAGGAACATTCTCTCTCAACCCGAAATTACAGATAGCTTGAATCACAGCTTCGCTTGCTTTCGCAGTAACCACAGCAACTCTAATTGCAACACATGATAATTAGGACTCGACCCCACGTTACCAAAACTCACATTCATGAACCAAACACTACAGAATACTAATGCGAGGCTTTCCGAAACATAAATACTTACTGGAATTACAAAACGAGGCAGTTGCAAACTCTGAGCACGGAATTCAAACATGAATCCACAACCCTATGATGGACAACACCGCAACGCCTTAGCATAAGTTTACAGAGCAGCGACAAAAGACCTTTCGACTCAGAAATTCTTACCAAAATAGAGAACTCGGTGGCTGTTTCCGGTTACAGAGGCGGCGAAGGCTAGGTGCGGCGACACTCATTGGCTCTTTCTCCCCCCACGCGACCCAGGCGGCGGCTGCAATAACACTCAGAGACTACAACATTCCCATAATTCAAAAAGGACCAAAGCCAAAAACAAAACCGTTACCGAAACCAAGAAGTAGTGACTAAGCCCAGCGACGACATTTCCGGCGGTGTTTCTGGTGGCCACAAGACTGCTCTTGGCGGCCAGAACAGCGGCACGATTTCTCCCTCCTTTGACAGCAACAACAGTGGTGTTTTCCGGCAACCACTGATCTCCGGCAACAGCAACAGAGCTCTAGCAAGGAACCGCGGAGCAGCAGATTGGTAGTACCGTCAGCCAAGGTGCGGTGCTGGAGATGCCCTCAACCGTGGTGAAACGCGGCGGCTATGGAAGCTCGGCGGCAGCTGCCTCCATGACGAGGACGATGGTGGCACAGTGAGGGCGACGACGGTGAAATCTCCAGCGACAGCAACGAGGATGCACGGCGATGGCTTCTCCTCGTGCAGTAACAGGTTGGGACGGACGGATCTGCGGTGACGGGTCAGACCCGCGCCTCCCCTTTCTACGGCTGAGCTCTCTCTCACGTTCGTTCTTCCTCTCCCTATCTTCATGCTCGCCGGCAGTGGCACAGATGGCGACAACGCCACGATGGTTGGGCAGTAGCGTGACGACAGCTAGGCGGCGAGTTTGGTGGCCGCTCGGCAGTAGGGCGCAGCCCTCCGTCGCTCTCTCCTTCAACCCTTCTCTCTCCTTCAACCCTTCTCTCTCCGTGTCTCAGCCTCGACGCGGCGGCGGCAGTAGTGGCTCCTCGTCGGTGCCGTTCCTCCCATCTCCCCTCTCCTTCTTCCCGTTTCCTCTTAACCCCTTTCTTTCTTTTGCTTTATTTTGTTTGCAGCTACTGCTGCCGTTAGGTTGGGGGGGAAAGGTTTTTGGTTGAGGCAAAAAGGGAAGTTAGGGTTTCATTTGGAGTAAAGGAAAAATGTGTGTTAATTAGGGTTAGGGGCATTTTGGTAATTTCAAATAAAATTGGGAATAATATAGTAATTGAACCCAAATTAAATCCAACACTAATTGTATGTAGAAAAATACTATTTGCTCATCAATTTTACAAATTATTTTCAATAAAGTGTTCAAATCCAAAAATCAGAAATAATATAATTAATTTCTCTATTCTCCAAAATAGTAGTATTAGTATTTAAAATATTACTTATTTAATCCAAATCATATAAAATCTTTATTATTTCACAACTACCAACTTTACAATTTAAATATAAAAAATAACTCAATAATTGTAAAATTAGATAAAATCTTAATTTAAATAGCCCAAACTCATTATTTTTGGATTTCTAGAACTTTAAGTTGTAAATAGAAAATTAGTCCATAATTATAGAGTTTGGATGAAAACCTTAATTTACTTTAAATCCAATTAATCAAAACTACCTTTAATTACCTTCAATTAGATAATTTATGAAATTAAAACTTTAAATAAATATATGGTCTGAGATTAGTTCAAAATAGGACTTTTCAAAAGTCTTGCGTCTTACAACTGTTATAATAAAAGATCAAAATTTCTCTCCAACATCGTATTGACCTGGCAAAAAATACTCTGTTATGAATATATGGGCTTCACGTTTTAGAGGATATGATATTTTATCTCTATACCATGGCATTTTATTCATATCAAAGCACCTTTTCTTAACATGTATATCATCTTGTTTATCTTGTTGGTCTTCAAAAGTTTCATCGTCTTCTTCTGGAACCTTATTCAGATCAAACTGCATAGATCTGTCGATTGCGACAGAGGTGATATCATCTAATTTGTCTTCTGAATCAGACTCTTCTCCATCTAGACTGTCAGGAACTATTTCTCCGAAATATTAAGGTAAGACTGAAAATATCAACATGCATATAACAGAATGAGTATACATAGAAGAAACTGAGAACTCCGAAGTTATTAAATACTGACTTAGAAAAAAAACCAAACTACAAGATGCTAAGACAAATTTAAAACTAAACACAAATTTTCGACAATTACCATCACCCTTGTTAGTAGTTTGGGCAATTTTCTTAAACAGAAGCTCTGTAGCAATTGTTGTGCTTGCAGAGGATAACGAAAAGTCCTCAGTTTTCATCGATCCTGTTGCACTGTCATGTTATGCTCACTATTATTTTCAAAACGTAACACTAGTGAAATTATATTGCGTAATAGATAGCAAGATTATCAAAAATGCAACCCTAAGAAAAACAACAACTGTAGAAGGAATAAAGATTTAACGTAAACTAACTTTTCCGTATTAAAATCATTGAAAAAAACAAAAAGTCTGCTTTTACTCATGAGAATTCACAATAACATAAATATTTAACTAAAAATAAAAACTTCACAAGTATAAAGTAACCAAAGAAAACAACGTACAACGCTGAGTTTATTTAACTTAGTTTATGACAAAAAGCATCACCCAAAAGGAATAGAAGAAAATGAATGGAAAAAGTTCATTGACTATCGCCAGAAGGAAGAAACAAAGGTAAGTCTTGGTATATTTTATGATTTCCACAAAAACATACATGTGTATACATATTACTTACCTTACATTTTATATTCAACATATCTGTCTCATTTACATTTGTTCTGTTATTTGTTCATAGAAAAAGTGTAAACAGAACACTTTAAATTGGAGCAAGCAACTTTACACTCATACTGGAGGCTCCAAAACATTGGCAAGAAAAAAAGATGAAGTGGTAATAAGTCATTATTTGCATTAAAATTTTGATTAATCTTCCTAAATATGTTGTTGTTGTTTACTAAATTGTGTCGATATCAACGATATTGGAGAAAGAGCAAGGAAGGCCCGTTGGTAGAGGAGAGTTGTTTATCATGACTCATAAGAAAAAATATGGCTCGTATATCTATCCCGATGTGCGTAGTGTAAGTCATGTTTGAAAATTTGAAGCAACTTAGCTTACTGTATATATCGTGCTACTGTTAACTCATGCCTCTCCAATATGTTGTAGGAAGCAATTGCAAATGTTGAGAGGCAGGATGGATCCTCTAAGCACCTTTCACAAAATGATTTGCTAGCACAAGTTCTCGAAAAGGAGCACTTAGGACGAGTTCGTGCCCTAGGTGCTGAACCATGTCCCACCCAAGTCTTTGGTAACGCTGCAGGACAACCGTCGGGTTCTGCAGAGCCCAATGAAGAGTACAAGAGGAGGATTGCAGAATTGATGGCTAAGCTTGAAGAAGAGCAGGCGAAGAGACACTCGATACATAAGGTCTTGGGATATCTAGTCCAACAACAAGGAGGCAATTTGTCAGTTGAGGTTGTTGCAGAGCTGGTCTTTTTGGGCGGTACACGGGGCTCGTCATGCGCAGGGCCATTTTCATCTGGCAATCACGACCCGCAACGAAAATTTTTAATTTCAATCAATGTTCTTAGATACTTTTACATTTAATTTGGTTTAGTGCTTTATGCTTATTTTCTTCAACTTAAGCATTCTTATTTTATTTTGAATGATGTTATGACAATTTCATTATATATGTTATATTTGCATATATTTAATTTAGTTTGTTATGTTAATTGAGATGTTTTACTTGGTTGCGATTTGTCTAAATTAATTGAAAAGTAAAAAAATTAATGTTTAATAAACATACTTTTTCGAAAGAGGAAAAATAGTATAAAATCAAATTTTAATGGGAAATTTGAATTTGGCGGCAGTTTTTAACTGCAGTAATTCAATAATATTGTCTTCCTCCATGACATTTAGCGGCGATTATCACCCGCCACAAAAATGCATCGAATTCAAGTCCCTGACATTTAGCGGTGGTTACAAACCGCCGCAAATGGGGAAATTACGTTTAACATCCACAAAAGCCAAGTTTCATTTTGCGGTGGTTATGCCAGCGGTTAGAAAAAAACATTTCATAAAATTGCCGCGAAATGTTTTGTTGTAGTGTCTGCTAAACGGCTCCACGAACCGCTGCTAACTGCCGCTTTTGTTGTAGTGTCACTACAATAATTCCAGCAGATAGCGGCGGAAATTTTGTGGCGGTTTAATAAAACCACCCAAAATGGCAACCTGCGGCACATATAGCGGTGGTTTTTCTCGAACCGCTGCTATATGTACCGTCGAGTGAGTTATTATTTTACATTTTGCGACGGTTTTGTTTAAACCGCCGCAAAATCCGTATTACCACATATTGCAATATTTTCTTTAGTAATAACCATCTAGGTATAATCTAGTTAAGTAAACACTACTATCTTAAGCTACATATATTAAAATCATTGTTACTTAAACTCGTAACAGGTTTTCTACATTCGTTTTACGCAAAAAAATTCACAAGTTAAATAAGCTATATATATTAATTCATACGAACAAATTTACCAGAAGAGTTTCTTGTTTACTTTATTGGTATTTAAATTTGCATTCACACATGGATGTAAAAGAAGAAAATAAAATCATACTCTGAACTAATTAAAAATCAAACATTTTCTAAAAATAATAATTATAAATATTTTCTATAAAATATTAAAAATAATAATTAAAAATATTTTCTACAAGTCATTAAAAATTCAAAACTTTATAATTTTACTAAAATTATAATTTGAAATTATAATTTTTTATTTTAATGATTTGTTGAGCATTTATTAAATTAAAATACTTAAAATTTTTTTGAATAACAATCTTAACTTGTATTCTTAGATATAAGATTTCATAATAACTAAATTCAAAATTAGTTAATGTTTTATCAAAACTAAATACTAAATAGAATAAAAATATTTTTATATGAAAACCAATCAATCATCTGCATATTATCGTGGTTAATAGATTCAATAATGCTAACTGACCAACAAAATATAATGTTTTTGGCAAATATTTCACTAATTTTAAATATTAAAGACTAAATTCTAAATCTTAATGAATGTTTTTAGATAATATTTGATTTTTAATAATTTATAAAAAATATTTATAATTATTATTTTTTTATTTATGATTGAATATACTCTTTATTGAATTCATTATGGATATTATTAAATGTACTCGTTATTGTACTCTTTATATACACTTGGATCATATATAAATAGATGTAAATTAATTCGATCTAATATGATAAAAAATTAATTCGAAACTGACCCATTCGAATTACTAGGGTCGTCCTAGCGTGCATAATTCGAATAATCCTGATTCGAACTACCCTAAGACTACCTGCAAGCATAATTCAAATTGGACAAATTCGAATTACAAGCATTACTACTAATTCGAATAGGACTAATTCGAATTAGTGTTGGTTTATCTAATTCGAATGAGACTGATTTGAATTACATAAGAATGTGCTTTTGGAAGATCCTGGTAATGTTTTTCAAATTGGTAGAATTGTGTAATTTGGTCCTCCATTTGATTTAATTGTGCATTTTACCCAATAGATAAGATGCCTATAATAACTATGATTAGATAAAAAGTATACAACAAAAAATTGTGTGGCAATCAAATGTGTTCATATAATATATATATTTATTAGCGCTATATACATCGAAGAGATATTTGGCTTGGTGGTAACATGACATCGTTAAAGCTTTTCCTTCTTCCAGGTTTGAGCCCTACCTTCTTCGTGAATCTATTGGTGAAAGAGCGGTGAATGGAAATACTAAAACTTGGCGGCGGTTTAAAACCACCGTAAAACAAATATTGTTTTCGTTTATTTGCTATTGTAACCACCGTAAAATTGATAGACGTTTAGTGGCGGTTATTCCAGCGGTTAGCTAAAACCGCCGCTAACCGTTTACCCACTGCCTATCTTCCAGCGTTTGGTTTAACCGCCACAATATGTTTGGCGGCGGTTAAAAACCGCGACAATATGGAACAATTGTAACAAAAAATTTGTATCAAATTTAAAATTGTTACAAAAAAACAATATTTTGTAATAACAATTTTTTATTGTTACAAAAGAATAATGTTTTGTAACAACATTACAAGTTGTTACAAAACATGATAATATTTTGTAACAACCTGTTTTATTTTGTTACAAATTATGTTAGTTTTTGTAACGATATAGTGTTGTAATATTACAAAAAAAAATAAGTTACAAAAATTCAAAATATTTTGTAACAAATTTTATTTTTGTTTCAAAAACTCCAATTGTTTTGTAACAAAATAAATTTTTGTTTCAAAAACTCCAGTTGTTTTGTAACAAAAAATTAATTTGTTACAAAATTCAATATTATTTGTAACAAGTTAATTATTTGTCACAAAATATAAGTATATTTTATAACAATTTTTTTTCAAAATGTTAAACACTTTAAGAGTAAAAAAATTTGTGTATATATTTTTTTCAAAATAATTTTATTTATTTCAAAAATTAAAATTTTTTATATAGTGTGTAAGACCTAAAAATTTTAGAAGATCTTATTAAGAGCTAATTTAAATTTATTTATCATTAAGTATTTTAATTCATGAAATTATTCTATTAAAGATAATTAAAACAAATCCTGATTAATTGAGTTTAAAATAATTTAAGGTTTTATCTGATTTTATAATTATTGAATTATTTTTATATTTAAATTATAAAATTTAGCAAATGTAAAATAATAAGAACTTTATATGATTTGGTTTAAATAATTTAGATTTTGGAATTTAATACTTTAATTCTTATAAATAAAGAAAATTAATTATATTATTTCTAATCCTTTAATTAGAATATTTCATTAAAATTAATTTGTAAATTTATGATTAAATAATATTTTTTTAAAGATAAAAAAATTAATTATATTACCATGTATTTTCAATTAGAGTAATTTATTGAGAATCAATAAATATATTTATACCACAAATAATATTTTAAAGTAACTTTAGAGATTAAATTAGTTTTTCAAATATTAATACTTTATGCTCCAATTTTATTAAAAATATTTTACTCAAATTAAACCTAAAATCCCTAATTCTATACACAAACCCTAACCCTTTTACCCTACCATCTTACTGCCATTCACCACCGCCATCCCTTCCCAAAAACCCAATAGTGAGCTGCTTCTGAAAACAAACTAAAAGAAAGAAAGAAAGAAAGAAAGAAAGAAAGAAACAGAGGGAGCGAAGAGGTGAAAGGGGGAAAAGAAAGGGAGAAAAGGAGAGGAAGAGAGGGGGAGCTGCACCGGCGGCACTGAACCCACCATCGCCGTTGACGCCGCCGAGGGAAGGAAGACCGCAACCATCACAAGGAGCCCTGTTGACGTCATCTTCGCGAGCTATCACCACCTCGCTGTCCTTAAGTTGCAGTGCCGTGGAACCAGCCTCGCCGCCATCGCCGTTCGTGTCCCATTGCCACCGCTAGAGGGAGGCCGCCGTCGGATCCAGCCACATCGTTAGCACAGAGCCGCCAATCCGCTTCCGGGAGACAGATCCATGAAGAGATAAAGAGAGGGAGCTCGCGCTGCCTTCTCATGCGTCAGATCCGTCGTTCACCGTCACTGCCTCTGTTCCGTCGTCATCTCTTCTCACAAGCAGGTCCTTTTCCCTTTCTCTTCCTCTTTGCCTCCAATTAATTATATTCATTACTCAATTTCCTTGTTTCAACAGCAAATGTTGACGAGGCTGCAGAGAAACTTAGGGCTAAAGAAATTGAAGTTTTGGCCCTTATTTGCCATGTCTCCAACGATCAAAAGAGAAAGGATTTGATTAAAAAAACCGCACAGGTCACCCTTTTCTATTCATTTTTAACGAATTGCATTATCCTTTATTAAAGTTTATTTGAATGCTGTTGAATATGCTGTTGAACATTACATAAGTGTGGAAATATAGATGTGCTTGTGTCAAATGCAGTTGCAAATCCTTCTGTTGACCCTATTTTGCAAACCAAAGACTTTATTCTTGACAAGCTTTAGGAGATTAATATTAAGGCCTCTATACTTCTTCTCAAGGTAAATTAGTTCAAGCTGTCAATTGTTTGTTGTTATGAGCTAATGTTCTAATTGATGTGTTAACAACCTTTATGTTCTTGCAGGATGCAGCTCCTCACTTGGACAAAGGCTCATCTGTGGTTATTATTTCCTCCATCACCGGCTTCAATCCTCTAGCTTCTATGTCTATGTATGGAGTGACCAAAACAACCCGTTTTGGACTTACCAAAGTAGGTACTTCACTTGCCCTGCAAAGTGTTCCTTGAACATCTAACAAAACTGCATATATCTTCTTGTTTTTAAGTTTGATAATTATTTATAATATGCTGCATAGGCCTTGGCTGCTGAGATGGCCCCAAACATTCGTGTAAACTGTATTGCTCCTGATTTTGTGCCAACTAATTTTGCCTCGTTTATTACAAGTAATCAATCAATTTTTAGTTTTCCTTTCATTTTCTATGGATAGATTTTGTTTTCTCTAATTTATGCTATTGGAAATTTATTACTCTCTCTGTTTGATTTTGTAAATAAATAAATATGCTTTTACCTTTGTTAATTTAATTTTGTTGATATAATTTCGTTCACTACAAAAAAATAGAACATTTGTTGTGAATGCTGAATTTGATGGATATAATTTCGTTCAGCAGCTTAATTTACAATACAATATTTAACCACTCATTCTTCCACTCTTGAATTAATATATCCTTCTTCCTTATGTGATCTTTACAAATCAGGAAATCCATTCCATGCATAGCTTCCCAAGTCAATTGGAAATATGTCCAATTTAGAACTATTTGATGTTGATGCTTAGAGTATTGATGGTGAAATCCCTTTGAAAATTGGAAACTTAACTAATCTGTACATGCTAAGTGTGTACCGAAATGATTTAAGTTGAACCATTCCAACTACAATCAAAGGTTTACAATCTCTTCAATATTTGAATCAGTTGATGAGCAAAAATCATTTAGCCATCTTACTAGATTACTTTCAGCCATCAGTTTTATTGGTAATGTGTTATGATAAACAAGTTATATTGAGTAGTTGATTTTTATATTCAGTTCATTAGAAAATACTTACGATTCTAAGTACTAAAGTATTGAGTGTTAACAGATACGCTGCTAGAGCTTGCTAGGAGAGAAAAGAGTGCTGGAATAAAACTAGATGTTGATCTTGATATCTTCATGAAGGTATGCTCTTCATTAATTATTTTTTTCCCTTCTCTTTTTCAGGAAGTATTTTCTCCTCTGTTTCTCCAGTACAAAAGCTTCTTACATAAACTAATAATCTAATCTATTTTCTTTTGTAGTCAGTAGCTTTTGGAGGACAGGAAACAGATCTTGTGGTAGAGTACATCAGAAAAGTATTCATTAAGCAAATTGCAAAATAGTTTAATGTTTGTTGAGTTGATAAAAATGTAAAAATAGAGATTTATAGGCTCTAGCGACAAATATCCCGTTTCAATACAACTTACATCATATTGACATTTTTATAAGTCTTCCAAACTCTTAAGTACTAAGATATTTTTCACAAAGATATTAGGTTTGGACATATGTGGAGACACATTGGTGGGCGATGAAATGCTCAAGGAGAAGGACAAAAGAAGTGACTTATAACAGGTTTATTATAACATTGACATATAATTTGTCTTATATTTTAGTATGTGCTATGCTAACCAATTGATGTGAGATTTGCAGGAGACTTACTGATTGAAAATATGTTGATAATTTTGTTAATTTAAGTTTTGTTAATTGTAATTGTTATTACCAATGATGGCTTCCTGATTTCTCTTTTTTATTCATTTATTTATTTTGTTAATAGTTATTGTCAATGCAGGAGAGTTACTAATTGGAAATATGCTTCTTAAGATTTGTCATTGGAATTGATTTATAGCCTAACTTGATGTAACATAGTTATAGGTTTGTAGCATTTTTTATTGTTTAGATTTATAACATGTTTTATTACTTTTCAAAAAAAAATTTGTGTATCAATATTTTGAGTTTAATGAAATATCTCATTTTGTAATAATTAATTTCAGTATATTTCAGTATATTTATATTATGCATGCAATTTGTATTAAAAAATTGCAATTTGTATTAAAAAAATTGTTACAAAATAATTATTTTGCTTTTGTAACTAAAGAAAAAAAAGTTACAAAATCAAGTTACATTTTGTAACAAAATTTTATGATAGGAAAAAATAGATTGTCACCAAAAATACCTTGAAGATAAAAATTTGTTACCACTTTTGTAACGACTTCTGATTTTTTGTATCAGAAAAATTTGTTACAAAATATCACTTTGAATTGTAACAGTTCCATTTTTTGTTACAAAAACTTTTTATAACGGGACATACTGCAATGGCCTCTTTTTTGTTACAAAATCCTTTTGTTTCAAAATTTCGAATTTTTGTAACAATTTTTTTTTATTACAAATATTGCTTTTTATTGTAGTGCTACAAGAAAAAGTGTATTTTTCGGGACTAAAAATCGACGGTTATCTCTCTCGTCGATATTTTTTGACGGCTTGCTGTCAATATTATTAAAAAAGATAATTAAAAATAAAATATTAAAATTGACAGCAAAGTCGTCGATATTTTTGGTAATCCATTAACCGTTCTCTTATTATCGACACATGGTCAACGGATCGTGGGTGAAAAGAACTTTTATTTTAAAATCGACGAACATAGCATCTATTTTATTATTTAAAATATCGACACATTTTGTCGTCGTTAAATTTAAACGTTTTTTTTATCACTTTTTAAAATTAAGCAGATGGTACAGATTTAATGTATAATATCGATGCGTAGGACGTTATTTTTTTTCAAATTAAAATTGACAGGTATGCTGTCGATTTTTATCAATAAAATAAATTTCCTTCCACTCACTCCCCGCGTTTCCTTCATTTTCCCAAAATCACCATTTCAATTTTCACCAATCTTTATCTTACCCCTAAATTCACCTCGTATACTTTAACACTCCTTCTCTATTGCTGCCGCGCCGCCGTCGCTCCGCTGCTTCCCTCGCATCGCTGCTGCCGTCGCTCCGATGCTGCCATCGCTTCGTCTCTCTGCACCGTTGTTGTTGCTGCTCAATCAAAATTAGTTACTCACTTACTCTCTCTTTTGTTCTTCATTGATTTTTCATCAATTTTTTGGATAAAAAATTTGCTCTACAATACTACAGAATAGGTCTTTAAAGATTAGTTTGGTACTAATCATTAATCTAATTTAGATCCTGAGGCAACTCAAAAAGCACAGAAGAACCTAGTATCTAATTTTTTCAATCCCTAATTTCTCATATTCACTTCAATTATTTTGTAGCATAAACTCAAGTTTTTTTATTCACTACTTTTTTCAATGATTCTGTTTGTATTGAGCAACTTTAATTTGTTTTCTTTTGTTTTAGATTGAATCTTCACTCTATAATTTGTTACTGAACTCTTTTCAAAGCCAACTTCAGTTTCATTTGGAAATCCCCTATTTCAGGTGTAAACTATGACCTAATCGTTATCTCCTCTTTTCTAAATCTAGAAATCTTGGTTATGTTTTTTCTGGTCCTAATCATGACTCTCTGAAGTCATAAACTCTACTGAAAGGAAAGAATTATTCAGAAAGTTTTAATTTATGCCTAGAATTAATCATGTTTATGGTGGCTAAGTCATCTGAAATCTAAACTAAATATAGGTGTTGTTTCTTTTTGCATTTTGTGTAGGACATAAATCTCTCTATTTCATTGCCTACATTCTGAACGGGTTGACTAGTTGTTTGCACTTATTAGATTTATTACAAGATTTAACAATGACTAATTTGTTGCCATAAACTAACGATAGTTAAATCTTGGTCATGGTTTTTTTTGTTCTATTTTATTTTAAGAGCTAATATGTGTCTAAGTTTTGTGCTAGCAGAAAACAAGTTCGCAGTGGGAAGTGGAGCCAAAACTGTTTGTCTATGCTACTATGAGCAGGAAGTAAGCTTCTACCTTTATGTCATTTTGGGTTTCTCTTGTTTTTAATTTCAGTGAATGATCAACTAAGTTAGATGATTTAACTATTTTTGTCTCTGCTCAATGAAGTGTATTGATGGATCTGTGTTCTGTTTGTGCTTAATATATGTTTAAATGATCTTGTAGGCAGATGATTGCTTAGATGCAGAAGTTATATATGCTTTTCTAGAAGCAAATGGAATTGGAAAAACTCATTTTGATTTCTACATTTCCTATGGGCTGCACTTGGAATCTAAGAACAAGATTAAAACTACTAATCGGATATTGGAACTTGGCATATCTAGGTAGTGAGCCTCATCTTATGAAACTAATTGTTCACTGTTTTATAGTCACGCTGGTTGAATGGTTCACTACCATACTACCATCCTAAAAATCATTCATGATTATTTGACTAAATAGTTGTTGCTATAAGTAATTTGTAACATATGTGTTGATTTTTTGTGAGAGGATTATTACTTATATTTATATTGGTTTGATTGTGCATAGTGTCTGTCCTTATGATTTAATATTACACATGCAGAATTTGAAAGGTGGAAAGTGAGATTGTGTCTGCATTCTTGAGAGGAAAAGAATGCCATTTGTTAGATTTGGACCTTGATGCCGTACTTGGATTCATTGATGATTTTTGCATATGGTAAAGTTGCAAATATCATTTCTCATTAAATTAGCCTTATAATTAGGTAGGATTTTGGCCAGCGGGTTATTAACTTAGAAATTGGACTTATAATTAGCCTTGATGTTTATCATTTAGTTATATTAACTTATAATTTTAGACTAATTTGATAACAAATCAAAACTATCTTCACTATATTGATATATGCTCTGTTCCCTATCACTAGTAATTATGTTTTTCTTGTTTGTGACAATGTGTAATACCTTGAATGTTGTTCAATAAAATTGGTAGTATTATGATTTGGTCTCTAGTTACTGGTAGCTCATGTTGATGAATCCTCCTTTCTTTTGTTATATTTTCTATTCAAAGATTAGGATAATAAGTTGCGCAAATTGTGTTTCTGTTTTCTTTGGCTGCATGATGATTGGTAGCAGCATTTAAATTAGTATTTACAGGTTGTTTCTGAGCTTTACATGATGCAATGACATTGTGTTTAAATCCTGGTTGATGTTCATGTTTTTTAGGAGCATTAATTTGATGGATTGTATTGTCTTCACTTTTCAAATACTGAAATTTAGCTTATTAATATGAGCATATTAAAGAGGTATGTGATTATCTAATCAGTATTCTAAAGCCACACATGCAAAAATTGAGAGTTGTTGATAGCGAAACTGGAACAAGTAAAGACAGCAAGTTAGAGTTTTCTCCCCCTATCTTTCCCTGTTCACTGTCTTTTGATATTGAAAGTTGTCTCTTGAAACTACCCTTGCTCCTCTTCCATGATGATAGACCTTACCTTTTCATATTTCTTTTACATTTAGAGTCTGTACAATCTCTGAAACATTTTTCGCCACAGGGCGTGATAAGATTGTGAGGAATATTGATAAAAAAATTGCCGACTTCACTTTCATACCTGTAGGTAAGTACTTTGTGCCTTTATCTTTCTTATGATATATTATTGTTTGTTAGAAACGACATTCAACCTTTTTGCCAATTGCTCTGCTATTTCACACACTAAATTCTTACATGAAGTTTTTCCTTTGATATTGGAAACTGATTTCCCATCAAGCAAAGAAGATGGAATAATTTAGACAGTGTATTATGTTGTAGTAGCAAAGAAGATTGAATAATTTACACATAAAAATGTTATCATATCATTTTTCCAAAATATCTAGCAAATTCTGTTTTATCTGAAGTCAACTCGTCAAATTTTCTGGTATTAATAGTATTCTCCATGATGGTTTCTTGTTATGTATGTTCAACAATACTCATTTTAGAGCCCCCTCTTGTTAACTTATTGTTCTCTTCACTTTGGGCAGGGAAGAGCACACTCTTGAATCATTTGTTTTATACCAATTTCCAAGATATGAACGTTGATACTGGAAGGCAAGTAATTCTTGTAATCCCCATTTCCCTATATATAAAGTTATTTGACAGGTGTAAGTATAGACGTGATATGTGATGGTATTTGCATTGCTTGTTTTTAAGTTTGAAACAACCAAAGGAATCTGGATTGCTCCGTGTGCAGGCACTAAGCCTTGCACACTTGTGTTGAATTTGGAGGGAATTGATGGAAAAGAGCAGGGAGAAAAGGTGCTCTCTCTCTCTCTCTCAAATTTTAAAATATTAATTTTTTATAAATTATAAATACATGGTGTTATGATTCTTGACAAATTGAATTAAAAACTTAGATACTCTTTTGTTAAGATTTTTTTTCCATTAGTTAAAGCTTTCATATTTATATGTAATGACTTTTTTCTTGCATTATCGTATTTAAATATAGCATAAATATGTTGTTTTATATATATTTCCATAATTCCAATCTAAATTATTAAAAGAAATTATTGATTTATCTTACAACTAATGATGAAGGTTATAAAATAAGAGAAATTTAAAAATTAAAGCAAAAATATATATAGTTACGAATATTGAAATTTGGTTGTTTCCTTGTGTACTAAAATTATCGTTATTGCAGGGTGATACTTTATTTGAAAGACAGAATTCTCAATTTGCTCTAGCGGTCTCAGATATAGTTCTTATAAACATGTAAGTTTCCTTTTCAAAAGTTTTTCTATATAGAAAGAAATTAAGCTTCTTTCCTTTTCATATTTCTTTCACTTTATTAGAATTGTCAATAGAACTGAATGTTATGCTAAGGTGATTTCATTCTATTTGGATTCAATTCATACACGCTGAATCTTACTTTGCTATTGGATTGTATAAAGAACTAAAACATGTAGCATAAAGGATTTGCAAATGAAATAACAACTTATTCCTTATTGTTATCCTACATAGGTGGAAGAACACTACAAGAATATGGCCGATTAGCTTCTACAAAAAGAGTCGTAAAATCATCGCTAATTTGACGCAAAATATGATTTGTGACGGATTAGCTACCGCCTAGCAACTAATGTTTTCCTCGCTAATTACAAGTCGCAGATCAGTGAGGCAAACACAACAGTCACTAATTCATTGGAAAATTTTTTAGCTACCGGTTAGATAGTCGCAAATCAATCACTAAAGTAAAAGCTAATTCCATAGAAGAATACTAAACGGTAGTTGCTTATTAGCAACAAACTCTACTCTAGCAGACTCATTGCTAAATGCAAGCTAACTTCGTAGACAAAATAGAAAGATTAGTTGACGCTAATTAGCGAGGAATTTTTCCGAACCTAACTCGTCACAAGTTGTTCGCTAATATGGTTGCAAATCTGTCACATTTTATAGCAAATCTTATAGCTAATCTTTGAAAATCCTTAATCAAATTTGTAGGAATTTTGTCGATAAACCAAAGCTATTCAAAATGATAAAGTAGAGTTATGAAATAGTCGCTAATTTGCTAGGAAACAATATATAATCAATTAGTTGCAATACTATCATAAAATGTCATCGCAAATTCCTTTAAAAATAGTAACACATCGATAAGTATCTCACAAATGTTTCAATCGTAATAGAATCTTTAATTTGCCACCATCATCAATAGTGAGTATGTCGCTATACTAAAATAAACCATCATCAATAGCGAGTATTCACTTACTTTTTTAGCGATGTTTCAATCTGGCTACACAAATGTGTTCCTGCTTCTATAAAATTCATTATACATTACATATCTCAGTTCCTTATTGCACATTGAAAATTAAAAAAACAATGAAAAAAAATAAACAACACCTAACACTTGGCATATCAATTGCACAAAGAACTTTTCCACCAATTTCACCTTCAGTTTCACCAATATTGTCATTTATACTGGGATCAAACTGAAAAATATCACAAAAATAACATCGGTAAATAATAGCACATCAGTTAATCAAAATAAAAAATAGAATAATAATAAATTAAACGCAAAAAATAGTAGCTATCAGAACAGTAATGAAGATAAAAAAAATTAAAATCAAGAACAAAAAATAATAGAACCAATAAATTAAAATAAAAAACTAACATTAAAAAAAATAACAGTAAAAGCAGCCAACAGTGAAGAATAACAAATTAAAAATTAACATAAAAATTTAGCAACAGCAAAGAACAACAAATTAAGAACAGAAAATCAAGAACAAACAAACAATAGCAAGAAGCCAAGAACAACAAATAAATAGCAGTAAAAAACAACAAACTATAGCAAGAACAAAGAAAATCAAGAATAGAACAAAATCAATTGTCTTGAATAAATTAATTCATTGATTAATTAATTGATTAATCAATTAAGATCCAATAATCAAGCTAAAGTCAAAATCAAATGAAATCACTATGCCCCTAATAATAATCAAGCTAAGTAAGGTAAAAAAGTAGCTAATTTAATTTCCATTTGAAATTACAAACCTTGCTACATCACAGGCAAGTAGAACTTCTGGAGTCTAACTTGTCTCTAGAGTCATCTTAGCAAGATTAAGGAATAGCTCTGCAGGTTTAACCTAGGATAACTTACTTATTTTCTTAGGTTTTTCTATTGCCAATGAAACATTAAAGATAAGAGCACAACAAGGACAACTTACTTTATAACCAAGATGCTTATCCAATTTAAGGAGAGCATAATAGCCTCGAAACTTTTTTTTGGTAGGCACAAGTATTCCTTTCTTTCTGTGATCCTCATACATCTGAAACAATTCAACCGAAGTTATGTTCATATGTTCAATATTGAAGTGAGCATCAAAGCTCGTAGAAAATCCTTCTCCTTGTGTATTCACATAATTCATGCATTGCAATGATGTGTAATTGGATCTGAAACCACAAAAATCAATAGCCTCATGAGTTTTAAACTTTTAACCATTACTAGATATTGTTCTTACAAACATCACCAAGCAGATGCAGGTTCTTAATAAAAGGTATCAAAACCTTTAGAAAATTATTCTACCAACAAATAAATATGAAACTACTGTATCTGTAAGTAGTCACAAGATATATTTGTATTGAGCCTTAATCAATATAGCATATAGGGAAATTGTAGAAAAAATAGATATTATTTCCACTTCAATAAGAGAAAAATCAGGTTTTATTATACTTTTGTTAAAAATAAAAAAGTACCATCAGTTCAAGCATAGAATAGCCCTTTGATAGAAGATGTGCTGCATTTTCAGGTCCATTCTAATTGCTCTCATCCTATTCCACAAGAATTTATAGCACTAAGAAACCTCTCAACATAGGGCTGATCTAGCAGAAAAAGTAGATAATCAATTGTCTTCTGCATTATAAGCATTGGTAGAATCAAGCTTGCTTCCCTCTCTGCTGTCCTAGTATATTGCTGTGAAACATGAAAAGTGTTACTAATGAGAAGTGATAATAGTATTTATGAAAAAAAAAAGTATAGTTTACTATTAGTAATATAACAATCACCTTAACTGCAAGAAGTCTACTGGTTATATTTCTATCCCCATCCAAGCGTTCATACTGGTCAATATCCCATTTCCTTTCACACTCTCACTACTCAGACTCTAAAATACAGAAATCTCAAGTATTTTTATGCAAAGATCAAGTTCTTTATGCAATAAATTTGTTTAGACTTTAGACATATCTTTGAGTGTATATATATATATATATATATATATATATATATATATATATATATATATATATATATATATATATATATATATATATAAAATACAAGGAAGGGAATTGAATTTATGTCAAGCATACCTGCAGTACACGCAGAATTCGCAGAACCAGCCAAACAAATAAATAAAACCAATTTGAATTGAATCATCTGATTGTTGTGATTTCTTTGCATTTTACAGAACATTGACAACCAATCTGAAAATTATGCACAAACCTTCCATAACTGCCAAATCCCCAGCTGCAAAATGGATAATCTTAAGTTATAACTTATTTTCAGGAGCTAAGATAATGAACTAAGAAAGTAAAGAATTACTCACAAGTAGACAAAGCCATTCTTATCCACCGCCATTAAACATTCAAAAAGAAATAATGAGTAGATGAAAGTAAAGATTAAATAATTGAGATCAAGAATGGAAAAAACAAGCACCTGTGTGATTTGTCCCACATGCGACTTTGACAATTGTTTTCCAACACAGAGAAGCAATTGCCCGAGGATGTGGTTGGGGTACATACACCAATTTCACAGAGCTATCCTTGAAATTAAACTGCAAGCAAATACAAAATATATGAAGCTTTCTGTTCTTTGTTGCACCTTTCGTGCAAACATTTACTAGGATAACACAATAAAACAAAATAGAGCTACAATGCAACACAAACAATTAAAACACAATAAAAAATTACGCAGCAGCAACAACAAACTTCTCCAAAGATTAACAAGGATTATCAAATTTTAGGCTTTGAGGACAATTTCAGTCTCAATTTTTTTCAGCATAGCATAGTATAATAGTAGTGAACAGAGCATATCATTCAAAGCAAGAATAAAGAACAATACAAAGAACAAAAATAGGACTAAAATGAATCAACTAATCAGTAATCATTCAATGATTCAAATTTCAATTAATAGCACTAGCAGAATCCCTAAAAAAAATCAATGTTCTGATCAGAATAAAGAACAAATATTCATTACAGTGTCCAAATCCTCATATCAAGTGTTCTACCACTGGTAAACCCTTAACTCAAAAAGCACAATAAACAAAACTTTTGATTCTAAAACTAAGGTTGTGAAAACCGGACCGGTCAATGAACCGGTCAAGTAACTGGTTTAATAGTTCAATGGTTCAAACGAGGTCGAACTGTGGTTGAACCGATTCAATTAAATATAACATAAAATTATTAAAAAGTCAAAGTGGCATATATTGCAAGATAAGGTGAAGAGCAATTAAAGCATTGTATGAATTAAAATTGGTCGAAGCTTGGTTCTTTCATTTAAGTTTCTCAATCTTCATGTATATATAACACCTTAGCAACTTCTAAGCTTGGTCAAACAATATCAGTTCCAAATATAATAGAAGATAGTAATCCATTATAGGCTACCTAAATTTGAGGCCACAAATTTTAGTATGATGCAGGGAGAAAAAAAATCAGTATAGTCTTCAATTTGAACAAGAAGAAGCAATTCCACAGCACAGTAAGAAGCTCAGAATACACAAAAACTGAACAATTAAATTAACTAAACAAAAAAAAAACACAATATAAAAGCATGAATAACCTTTATAAATTAGGTTTCCATTCCTGAATTTTCCATTTTCATAAATTAGGTAATCTTTTTGTTTTTTACTTCTTAACTTCATTCTTTTTTCTTATGAGTAAACTATCTCCTTGTTTGAACTTCATCCAACCCTTATTTTAAAGCCATATAGTAAATCCAATGCAGAATTGTAGCAATTTTTCTCTTTTGAATCAATGACAGCAAAATAATAATTTACCAAAATAATAAGTAAAATAGATTAGATTTATAACTCAATCTCAGTAGAATTAATTCAATATCAATCTCAGCAAATATAATCTCAGCATAATTAATAAATTAAACTTTAAAAAAATTATAACTCAATCTCAACAGAATTAATTCAACATCAACTGACTGAATTCAAATAAAACTTCAGAAAATGAATATCTCAAAACTCAGCAGAATCATCAATAATATATCATATGTATATTCAGAACAAAATAAAGAAGAAAATAATGTAATACAATTACAACAAATTAAACATTATTGAAGAGGATAAAAGGGAGGTCTTACGTTATCTGGATTGCCAGTGAAGGAGAGGAAAAGACAGCATAGAGCCAGCGAGACAGAGAAATTCAAATTGGGAATTTTGGTAACGTGAAATTGAGAAGCAATGATGGTGAGACACGATGTAGAGCAGAGAAGCAGTGACGGCAAGAATGGCAGGGAGACGAGAAGGGGCCGCAGCAAAAAATGACGAGGAGGTGAGAAGCAAAAATGACACACGGCAAGGAGGAGAGAAGCAGTGACGACCCACGACGACGAGTGGAGAAGCGACGACGACCAACAGTGAAGAGCAAAGAAGTAGCAATAAAGAGAGCTCGGACAGAATGAAAGGGGAGATGGAGATGGTGATGGTGGCTCTGATAGGATTTTGCCGTTTAGGAGAATCTAGGGTTAGTGAGGGTGTGTTTGTTAGAGAAAGAAAGGGGATAACTCAGCATTAGGCTTTTGTTTTTCTCTGGAATCAAAACAATGCCGTTTTGGTTGTTGGATCAGCGAACCGGGACATGAAAAATCCTGGCCGGTTTGCTTGGTTTGCCGGTTAACCACCGGTTCAGCCAATTTTTAAACTGGTTTTTTACAGAATGGTTCTATAGATCAACCGGACCGGTGATGAGCGGATAATTTATATGCTTTTTGGCATTATATTTAGGTAGTTTCTAGTATATTTTAGTTACTTTTTAGTATATTTTTATTAGTTTTTATGCAAAAATCATATTTCTGGACTTTACTATGAGTTTGTGTGTTTTTCTGTGATTTTAGGTATTTTCTGGCTGAAATTGAGGGACCTGAGCAAAAATCTGATTCAGAGGCTGAGAAAGGACTAAAGATGCTGTTGGATTCTGACCTCCCTACCCTAGAAGTCGATTTTCTAGAGCTACAGAAGCCCAATTGGGGCGCTCTCAATTGCGTTGAAAAGTAGACATCTTGGGATTTCCAGCAATGTATAATAGTTCATACTTTGTCCGAGATTTGATGGCCCAAACTGGCGTCCAAACGCCCACCAGAGACTCTTTCTGGCATAAAATGCCCAAACTGGTACCAAAGCTGGAGTTAAACGCCCAAACTGGCACCAAAACTCCAAGAAGAACCTATGCACATGAAAGCTTCAATGCTCAGCCCAAACACATACCAAGTGGGCCCCGGAATTAGATTTCTACACTATCTACACTTAATTACTCATTTTCTGTAAACCTAGTTTAATAGTTTAGTATAAATAACACTTTTTACTATTGTATTCATATCTTTAGATCATTTTTGAGACTATCTTAGGATCACTTTTGATCTCTTGATCACGTTTTGGGGGCTGGCCATTCGGCCATGCCTGGACCTTCATCACTTATGTATTTTCAACGATGAAGTTTCTACTCCTCATAGATTAAGGTGTGGAGCTCTGTTGTTCCTCATGAATTAATGCAAAGTACTATTGTTCTTCTATTTAATTCAAGCTTATTTTTATTCTAAGATATTCACTCGCACTTCAACCTGATGAATGTGATGATCCGTGACACTCATCATCATTCTCCCTTATGAACGCGTGCCTGACAACCACTTCCGTTCTACATGCAATAGCTTGAGTGTGTATCTCTTGGCCTCCTGATTCACGACGTATGGTTGCCTCTCCTGACAACAAAGTCCTCCGTTCAATGAGATCAGAGTCTTCGTGGTATAAGCTAGAATCAATTGACAGCATTCTTAAGATCCAGAAAGTCTAAACCTTGTCTGTGGTATTTCGAGTAGGATCTAGGATAGGATGACTATGACGCACTTCAAACTTGTGACTGTTGGGTGCAGTGACAATGTACAAAAGGATCATTGGATCTTATTCCGACACGATCGAGAATTGACAGCTGATTAGCCATGCGGGATGCCGTAGCAGACATGTTTTCACTGAGAGGACGGATGGTAGCCATTGACAATGGTGATCCACCAACATACAGCTTGCCATGAAAGGGAGTACACATGAGTGAATAAGGAGAATAAGAAAGCAGAGGCTCAGAGGGAACAAGGGATCTCCATACGCTTATCTGCAATTCCCACCATTGAATTACATAAGTATCTCTATCCTATTTTATGTTTTCTTTATCTTTAATTATCAAAACCTCTTAACCATTTGAATTCGCCTGACTGAGATTTACAAGATGACCATAGCTTGCTTCAAGCCGACAATCTCCGTGGGATCGATCCTTACTCACGTAAGGTATTACTTGGATGACCCAGTGCACTTGCTGGTCAGTTACGCGGAGTTGTGAAGAAAGTGTGAGATCACAATTTCATGTACCAACCGGCCAAATGACTGATTCCTGGTTAATTCGGTCGAACTGGTCAATCTGGTCTGGTTTTTAGAACCTTGTCTAAAACTAATAAATCTCCAAAAAAATCTAGATCGATTTAAATACTCACTATTTTCAACAAAAACTAAGGCATATCAACCCTTAAATTCACATAAGTTCAACATTTTTAGAAACAAGTATACAGTTTGGTACCTATTGGAAGAGGTGACAGCAAACTAAGTCCAACCAATTTCATCTCCTTCCCACTTTAGAATCTGGCCGTTGGTGAAGTCGATGTATGGCTCCGCCGTGACAATCGAACACGAGACTCTCAGCACCAAGGGCTCCAGTTACATGGAGGAGGCGCACGGCGTGGAGTAGTGAACATAGAAGGCATGTATGGAGTCGTGGAAGAAGACAACTTCATCTCATTATTTTACCTGTTGCTTTTACTCACTCCCAGGTTCAAGGATTGAACCTTAAAAAGTCACTTTTTGAAGGGGATTCAAATAGATGCTTTTACAGTGATCCACACCCCACTAGTCTACGTGTGGAGCATGCGGATCAAGGAGGAAGTGTGGGTCAACTGCATAAATCGAGTCCGATTCGCAACAAAACTGTCTGATTTCAACTTTTGACCGCATTGATTGAGTTAATTGCAAGTCCGATCTTAATAATGAAACGAACCGGATAGGACATCAATTCACTGTTTTTTCAATCGAACCAATCGAACCGATTTGATTCGGTTTTGATAACTATGGCAAAGTCGTTTAGACTTGCATTTTTATGAGTTTGATTTTAGAGTCAAATATCCATCTTTTACTCACTCTTAGGTTTAAGGATCGAACCTTAGAGACACCACTTTTGAAAGGGATTCAAATAGATGCTCCTACAGTGATCGACACCCCACTGGTTTACGTGTGGAGCACGCGGGTCAAGAAGGAAGTGTGGGTCATCAACTACCTAAACTGAGTCTGTGTCGTGATAAAATCATCTGGTTTTTAACTATTTGATCACTATTGACCGAGTCAATTGCAGGTCTGGTCTTAATAATGAACCGAATTGAATAGAACATTGGTTCACTGGTTTTCTGGTCGAACTGGCCGGCCGGCCGATCCAGTTTTGATAACTATGGCTAAGTTGTTTAGACTTGCATTTTTACGAGTTTGATTTTAGAGTTAAATATCCATATATTTAAGTCAAGTAAACAAGCTAGTCCGACAGATTTGGCTCATTTTGACAATCCTAATTAATTCAAGAGCTAGCTCAAATTAGTCTTTATTGAATGAATTTCAAAATAATTCTAATTAATAATAAAACTTGTACGATCATGTAAAAATAAATTCTCATATATAATAATTTAATTATCTTATCTATTATATATTTTCTAGTATATTTTGGGGTAAAATACTTAAATAAACCAAATGCATGCAAATATTACCAAAACCATCCAAACCAAGAAATGCTACGTGAATCTTTCAAAGGCATTTTGTATATAAATCGAATTAGGGTAATTAGATATACAAATTTTAGTAGTAAATCGAATTAGACTAAATAGATTTACTAGGTGAGCTTTAACTACACATAAATTAAAACAGGTAATATCGATTTATACATTCATATGTTTCCAATTAAATCTAACCAGTCTAATTCGATTTAGATAGGATGGAGAACTTTGTATAAATCTAGTTTCGATTTACATGCCATTGATTTATCAGGGTAATTTGTCCTAATAATAATAATAATAATAATAATAATAATAATAATAATAATATTATGTATTCAGCATCACAAAAAAATATTTTTTTATAATATTTTTAAAAAAATAATAAATATTTAAAGAATAATTAAATACGAGTTCACATTAAAATAATATTGAATATTATATTAATATGATTTTGTTTTAATTATTTAATATTAAATTTTATAATTTAACATTTTTATTCTACTTAAATTATCATCGTTCAACTATGGACAAAAATAAATATTTAAATATAAAGTTAAAATTAATATAAAAACTAATAGTAAAGAGTAAAATCAATTAAAAAAAACACTTACAAATCTCATAAAAAATTTTAAATTTATTTGATAGAATTATTATTATTATTATTATTATTATTATTATTATTATTAAATACTATAAAAACTGCTGGATGGTAATGTTTATTTCTACGTAAATATGAGATTAGAGTTAAAGATTCATTTAGATTTAACTATCTCAAATCTATACAAATAATTGAGTACATATTCAAATAATTTAAATTCTAAATGTTTAATATATAAATAATTGAGTATATGTTAAAAAAAGTTGAGGACTAGTGCATTAATTTTAAATTTATTTATAAAATACATACTTGGTATTTATAACTTATAAGTGATAATAATAATAATAATAATAATAATAATAATAATAATAATAATAATAATAATAATAATAATAAATTATTATTATTATTTAGTATTTATATAGAAGTAAACATCACCATCCAGCGGTCTCTATAGTATTTAATAATAATAATAATAATAATAATAATAATAATAATAATAATAATAATAATAATAATTCTATTGGATAACTATAAAGTTTTTTACAAGACTTTTTAAGTATTTTTTTAACTGGTTGTACTCTTTATTATTAGTTTTTGGATATTAATTTTAATTTTATATTTAAATATTTATTTTTGTCCATAGTTTAATGATAATTTAAGTAGAATAAAAAACATGAAATTATAAATTTAATATTTAAATAATGAAAGCAAAATCATAATAATAAAATACTCAATGTTATTTTAATGTGAGCATGTATCAATTATTCTTTAAATATTATTATTTTTCCTTAAAAAATATTATAGAAAATAATTTTTTGAGATTGTGAATAATAATAATAATAATAATAATAATAATAATAATAAATTAATTATTATTATTATTATTATTATTATTATTATTATTATTATTAGGGCAAATCACCCTAATAAATCAATGGCATGTGAACGAGCTATAGCTCTAATGGCATAGTCTCTTCACACTCATCTAAGATTTATATAAAGCCCTTCATCCTATATAAATTGAATTAGGTTGGTTAGATTTATTTGGAAACATACCACCCATGCCCATGCATAAATCTGGCTAGCCTGATTCGATTTACATGTGAATGTGTAAATCGATATTACCTATTTCGATTTGTGTAGTTAAAGCTCACTTAGTAAATCTATTTAGTCTAATTCGATTTACTACTAAAATTTGTAAATTTAATTACCTTAATTAGATTGGTATAAAGAACTCCTTTGGAAGATTCACGTATCATTTTTTGCTTTGGGTGATATTAGTAGTATTTGCATACATTTGGTTTATTTAAGTATTTTATCCTATATTTTGTGATTAAAAATATCAACATTATGCTTTCATTTCCTAAAAATATTGAATTTTTTAATTTTTCTTTAAAATATATTAATTTTAAACTTTAATTCAAATTAACAACAAACTTTGCATTAAAAATAACGACAAATTTGTGATTTAACAGGGAAAAAAATATTTTTTAAGAAAAAGCTTTTGATTTGAGTTGTTTGTAAAATTTTTTAGAATTGACTTCTTGCTAGAATATCATAAATTATTAGTTATTAAAAATTAGCTAGCTAATTATTAGTCACAACTTTGAGACTTTAATTATTGTCTCTTTTAAAATAGCTGTAGATTACTAACAAAATTGTGATAAATTACATTAGCGTGCTTGACAAATTTGCTTCAAACATTTCATGAATTTTCCATGGATTTATATAGAGATTAGTGATTAGTAGCAACATGAAATAAGGACAGAATAAGGACTAACATTTTTTCTGACAAATTAGTAGCAACATGAAATAAGCGAGAAAAGTCTATCAGTTGTTAAACGGTCGCTAATTCCTCACTAAATAAGCTTTTGGTTAGTGACTCAATTGCGACTAGTTACTTCTAAAATTTTCTCGATTAACTGTGGATTTGTTATAACTTTGCGACTGATTTCCAATGAGGTTAGCGAGTAATTTGCTACAAAAAAGGTAGGATATAGCTTTTGTTTTGCGACAAGATTGCAGTTGCCAAGTCGCTTGCTAAATTAAACTTGCGACAACTTAGTGACAAATATATTTCGCTCGCTAATCAGCGACTTGAAATCAGCGAAGGAAGTGTGTCAGTTGTTAAACGGTCACAAATTTCGCGCTACTTAGGTCATAGGCGCTCAATATCCGTATTTCCACTTTAGCGACTAATTAGCAAGGAACACTTTCCTAGCTGAATGATATATCCGTTGTGACGAGTTAGCAACGAATGTTTTCTGTCGTTATCCTAATTTTGAATTTTACAATATTATGCGACAAATTAACGAGAAACGAATTGCTCGCTAAAAATAAAAACTTTGGCGACAAATTAGCTAGGAATTTGTCCGTCGCAGAATGCCTTTCAAGTCTTTGTGACGGATTAGCTAGGGACATTGTTCCTCACTAATTAGCCTTTTCACACAAAGTTTATTTAGCGACGAACTAGTGTGTGAATTGTTTCTCGCTAATTGTGTATCAAACACTTGCGATAGAATAGTGACAATAATATCCATCGCTAGTTTACTTTTTTTCGATTGAATCCCTAAGTGAATGATTTGTTAGAACATTGTCACTCGTTAATTCATTTGTGAGAAATTAGCGAGAAAATTTTCCTCGCTCTTTTTTTAGCTACAAAAGTCAATATGCGAGAAACAAACTTATTCGTAAATCTCTCGCTAATCAGTCATTTTTCTCAAGTTCGGGTATTTTGTGATCGCTCATTGATTTTGTCGTTAATGCGTCACTAATTCCTCACAAGTTAGTGAGGGATTAGTAACAAAAAATATTTCTCGCAAAAATTCGTCGTTAATTTACCATATTCTTGTAATAGAAGAAGAAACTTGTCAGACCCAATAAGCCTACAAATTCTTCAATTCATTCCATATTCTCTCATCATCTCCAAATTAATAATTGAATTTGTAATTTCTTTATTTATTATTTATTATTATATTACAGAAGCTCACATGTTCTGGTGGCTTTACAGGAGTCCTTATAGAGTGAAAGATCCATCAAAATCATGGCCAATTATTCTGTGGTTACAACTTACAAGGAGGACCTGCAATTACTACTTATATGTATGGTTTTAGATTGAAATATTGTGAATAGTAATATATAATTGTTGAAACATTTTAATGAATAGGGTGCTTCACGAGTTGGAATTGGAAACTTTGTATAGGAATTATTTTTTTTATTTTCAATATTAAAAAATTATATATTATGTTTAATACTTTATTTATGAGTTATATAATATTTTGTTTGTGGATATTGATTTTTTGTTATTGTGAAATTTTAATCAAGAAATTATTTGCTTAACGCGATTAAAACGATGGTAAAAATTACTTTTTTAATTGATAAAAAATGTCATTTTTACTCGGTAAAAATGGTGGTTCAATTAAAAAAAATAATTAAAAAACATATAGCTATTAAAATCGATGGTAGTGTTGTCACTTTTTAAATTTAAAATAGACAAAAAAATAAAATATAGACAAAGAATTTGTCGGCATCTAAATAATTAAATCGACGACAGTAATGCCGATTTTATTGAATCAAATATCGACGGAAATGACGTCAATTTTATATAATAATATCGACGGTAATGTTGTCGATTTTATTAAATCAAATATCGACAAAAAGGTGTCGATTTTATTGAACCAAATATCGACGGCAACGTTATCGATTTTAGTAAGAAGATAAAGTTCTCAAACTCATATTATAGACGGAAATGATGTCGATTTTATTAAATTATTATCGACGGCTAGAAAAGCCGTCAATTTTATTCGAATTTTGTAAAATAGACAAGCTTAATAGCGACCACTTTTGCTGTCCATTTTGCCGTCGATTTTTAATATTATCGACGGCTTAGCCGTTAATTTTCCGTCGATTTTAACGCTATATTTATGTCTGGTTGGCTTGAACCTATATTATTGACTTACGCCAATATTGGTCATAACATAAACGCTTCTTTCAGATATCCTTTTTCCGAATATGGATACTTATGGACTTTTGATTGTGTAATGTATATGGAAACCCTTGTAAAATAATAACAAAATAAAAAAAAATTAAAAATAATAAAAAATTACAAATTAATTTAAAAATAATATACATTTTTATATTACCTCTTCATCAAGTAGAATAATTATTTCGATTAGCGTTTTTTGTATACGTATTTTAAATTATTTAACATTCCATAATTGAAGTATTTTAATTTTATATTTTCAAATTTTATGTCCAAATACTGTCTTGAGACTTTTAATAAACTCATACATGTAAAGAAATTAAGGTAAAATAAAAACGCAAAAGAATATAAGTAAAAAGTATATAAAAAATTACATTTAACAATATATTAAATTCAAGGTTAAAACATAACCTAGTAACCATGACAACGATTAAAAAAATATAAGTCTTAGATATAAAATTTACAGTGAGGTAATATATTTAGGGGGATATATATAGTATATGATTGATCTACTTTAAAATAGAAATAAAGATATTCGATTAATGCTAAATTAATTTGATTATCTATTTTTAGAATAAATTATTATAATTATGCATGACTGATTTGTTAAATTAAAAATCTATTATAATTTTCTTTTAAATGATAATTTTTTATATCATTATTTATTAACATTAATTTTATCTAATGTATGACTGATCTTCTTTTAAAATAGAAAATGATATTATTGAATTACTATATTTTAATTTCAATAAATTTAATTTACATATATTAATTATTTTTTTACTATGATTATTTTTTTATTATTAATATTAATATCATATTTATGATTAGTTATGTTTAATTAAAAATTATCTTATAATAATTGATAATTAGAATAATTGATAATTAATATAATTATGTATTAAATATTAATTTTTATATAATTATAAAAAAGATATTTTTCTAAAATAAATTGAGAAAAGAGATGTATATATTGACGTCGGAATATGCCATGTCAATATTTTTAATGTTAAAATATTATCTGTTGTATAATAATATAATGATGTAAAAGATGATGACTTGTTAAAAAATTTATTATTGTCACGAACGTAAATCCGCTTAAAAAAAAGAGAGTTCAAGTGCAAATTTAAGCATTTAACATATTACTAATTAGTAAGGATTAGAACTGCAAATTAGTAGATAGTGAAGTGAATAGAAGACCTATCAAAGGAGGTAATATCCAAAGAATTCTCTAATAACCCTGGTGTTGATCGAAAATATTAAAGAGAGTTGTCAGATCGATGTGAATCAAGTTTGATTTTTGGAGAAAACATGTATATAAGAGTTTGAGAGTAGCTAATGTCGAATTGGGTTTCGATTATGATGTTAAATCGATTAAGATTAAATCGAGTAACGAAATCGAATTAAAGAATCTAGCAAAGTCTTTGAAGAGTTGGTTGGATAGAAGTGAAAGCGGGAATGTTAGTAGCTTTTATTACGTAAGGAAAACATGGGGAATATCTACAATCACGCAGCGGAAACAGTTACCAAGAATGATTGTATTTCAAAATTTATAATTTTTTATTTAATTGTAATTAATTGTAATTTAATTAACCGTTATGTAAAATAACCTATAAATACTGTGAAGTGTTAGGGAATAAGGGTTGGAACTTTCACTCAGAAAAAACACTCTAAGCATTCTCACATCTCAGCGATTTCCTGAGTTTGCAATCGAGTTATACTTTCTGTAGGGTTCCTTCCACTTAATTCTTCAATTTATTTTCTTTTTTGTAAAACTTAACGTTTCAATTAAGTTTATTCTTCAAGTGTCCTTTACTTCCTTTGTTTATTTTACTTTTCTGCATTTTATTCTGTTTGATTAGTCTTTCAATTTAATTTAAATCATCGTTATTACTTTTCTTTTAATTTTCAAGAATATCTTCCTTTTCATAATTTATTTAGATTTTATTTAAGAACTTTAATTTTCGAATTGCACTTATCAATTTTACAAATTTATTTTATTCTTCCATTGTTGAAACTTGTCTAGTCGAAGACGCTTTGATGCACTTCTAGAAAACTGGTACTTGCATAGAGGAGTTGGTTTCGCTCTCAGACCATTAGAATTGAACCACCATCGATTTGCTAAAAATCGACAAAACAAATTGGCACGCCCAGTGGGACCGTTTTAAATCGAAGTGTGACAAAATAACTGCTTTCTAGTCATTTCCTAGTGTATGCGATTACGAAGTGGGAAGATCATTCACATGGCTGATGAATTATCAAATGTGAATGGTGGTTCTTCCGCTAATGATAGCATACCGGTGTCCATGCAACAATTCGACGTGTCTTCACGTTCGGAAGGTGCAATCAGAACTGAAAGCATAGTCATCACGACTATTCAGACTGGAAATGTTGGATGCAATACTCGTCCACGTGACTCTGCGCCACCGTATCAACCTCCATTAACCGTTGGTTGGCCCCCTTATGGTCTTCCTGCTGGTTATACCCCACCGGTGGGCAGACTTATGCCGCCTATCCGCTTTGAGAATACAAATGGGGTGAATAATATGCAAAACCCACAATAACACTCTGAGTATTCTCGTGGATCTCATGTGGGTTCCACTTCGAATGCTACCAATTCAATGGCAGTATATCGACAACAAGTGGAGGAGAGTCACCATGATTTGGTTAATTTATTGACTCAACAAATGGCTATAATTTTGAATCCCATGATGGCCGATCATGAATCGAGATTCGAGTGACTTGCTAGACAAGCCGAGAGGATTGCTCGAATTGTCGATTATGATGAAGGCGAGAGGCATAACGCTCGAGGAACTAATGAGGGGATGGAAAATATTTTTCAAAATGAAAATCATATTCCAAATCGAGAAAATCCTCGTTTGGTTCATCGAAATGAGAATGTCGATGATGTTTTACATGGATTACGTGGTGATTGTTATCAGGTCACCCGAATTGTAGAGGAAGTTTTAAATCGGGTTGGATTGAATGTTGGTTTTATAAATCAGCCACATTTTGTGTCTGCTTTTTGATAAACCCCAATTTTGTGGTTTATTTTGTGCTTAATTTGGGGAATTTTATCACCTTTTACCACATTTATTCAATAAAATAGCATGGTTTTGTAATTCTCCCTTGAATTGTGCTTAAGTGTAAAAACTTGCTTTTTAGGCCCTTAAATTGGTGATTTTAACTCACTTTAATTCCATTCGATGCCTTGATGTGTTTTGATTAGAAAAAAAAATATATATATATATATATATATATATATATATATATATATATATATATTAGATTGATAAAACTTATTTGACCCTTTTTATATAAGAATTGTGTTTTGATTGAAAAGGGGGTAAACTAAGGAAAATTTTAAATCACAACATTGAATTAGAATAAACTTAGTCAATGTGATGAAAATTTTCAAGAAATTCATTTTTAGGGCACCACCCCAATTGGTTGAAATTTTTTTTTTCAGGGTCCTCCCAATCTCCTCTAAGACTCTAGAACTAGCTAAGATGCAAAATTAAACACATTTTTGAGATTTTGGGAATTTTTCAAACACTTTGAGGAAACTTGCAATCTAAGCAAAAACTCAAAGTCAAAGAATCATCCCTAATTGAAGCATAGAATGTATAAACACCTTAGCAAGCAAAACAAAATATACTAAGAAGTAAAGAAATTATGTACAATGGAACCCAATTCATTCATTCGTTATATCTACAAGAGAATGAAAGGAGTTTACCATGGTGGGGTATCTCCCACCAAGCACTTTTAGTTTAAGTCCTTAAGTTGGACATTTGGGAGGCTTCTTGTCAAGGTGGCTTATGCTTGTATCCATCCTTGAACATCCACTAATGCTTGGACTTCCATTGTGCTTCATCATTCAAAGTTAATAACTCCAAGCTTTGATGGAGTTCTTCACAAACCATAGGCTCCCAAAGTTGATCTTCCTTGTGCGATCCGGGATCCCACACTATGTTTTCACACCCGTCCTTGAGTTGATCATGGTGATTTCCTCCGGGTGGCAAGAGAGATGAATTCTCATGGAAGCACCAAACTATCCTCCTAGACCCATTCAATTGAGCACTACACCAACCCTTGCTCCTTGAAGCTTCAGCCACAATGAGCCTAGACTTACTACACCAACCACTAAACATCCTCCTCTTACACTTAATTCCACAAAGCGTCCTAAGTTGCCCATCCGTTTCAAGCAAACCATATTCAAGTGGCATTACAAAGCTAAGAGTTAGAAGTTTTACCCACTCAAATGAAGGATTGGATGACAACTTAGGTGGAGGGGTTCCCAACGGTCTTGATAAAGCATGTTCCACTCCCGTCCATCCCCTTCTAAAGGCTTCCACCACTTGGCAAGGTTCTTCAAGCTTCACCCCTTGCCAAGCTTCCTCAAGTTCACATTCTTCTTCACCAAGTTCTTCAAGCTCTTCCCCATTACTCAAATCATAAATAGGAGGTTTAGTGAAATCTACCTCATCATCAATTCCAAGGCCAATGGGGAAGGATTCTTCAAACTCAAAAGGATCATATGTTGATGCGGAATCATCATAAATAGGAGGGCCTATTGCTTGGGACACTTCTTCCAATTCTTGAATCACATTGTGCCTTGGAGGTTGCACATCCTCCTCAACTTTGCTTTCTAATTTACTGGAAGAAGGCTCAACAAGATCATCAAAGGGGTTGATCAATGTAGACAAAAAATCACTAATGATGGAATCCATTTCTTGATCAATTTCCTTCGACTCTCTATCTACTTCCTCAACATCACTCCCCTCCTTAATATCCCTTCCACTCTCCGTGGAAGAGGGTTTTTCAACTTGAGATTCCTTTATATGCTCAACATATCCGAAACATCCAACCACTACTTCCTTCGGTTCAATCATCTATACCTTCTCCTCTTGTTGCACTTCTTACTCTAACTCCTCTTCTTCACCTTGGAGATTCAAGTTCACTCCTTCACTAAGCTCTTTGGTTGCATCTCATCATTCAATAATGGGAGTTCTTTGATCTCACAAGCTTAGGCGGGATGAGACTGTGTTGCTAATGGCTTCTACCATGATAGCCATTTTTGCTCTTAACTCCTCAAACTTCTTTTCATCCTCCTCGTGTCGCCTTAAGATATGAGATTCAAGATCTCTCAACTCCTGCATGGGGGTTTCATCGGAAGGTGATGGTGAAAAAGAGGGTTCATTGTTTGAGAGAAGGTTGTTGTAATTGGAAGGTAGTTCATATTGATGTGATTCTTGAAGTTGTGTGAGTGAACTTTGTGGTTCATGGGAGTATTGGTGTTGGAATGGTGGTGGCTCTAGAGATGGTTCATATGGTGGTGGGTATGGTGGATATGGATTAGGATCATATGAAGGTGAATGATGGTATGAGGCTTGTGAGTGTGGTTGAGGGTTATGTTGAGGAGGGGTTCATATGCATATGATGATTGTGGTTGACAACCACAATGAGGGTCATCATATACATTAGACTGGTATGCATCAAGAATTGAATTGTACCCATAAGAAGTCGGAGGAGGTTGTTGCCAAGAAGGTTGTCCATAAGCTTGAGGCTCCTCCCACCTTTGATCTCTAAATTCTTGACGCACATCCCCATTGAAGCTTTCATTTCCTACAACACAGTTGTAACCATGCTCATAGCCAAAAGGATGAGAATTCATAGTAAAAGAGAAAATAAAACAAAAACTAACAAGAAACAAGGAGAACAAAATCCTACAACTAACAAAAACTAACAAACAAACCAAAAATCAAGCTATTCACAATATACACAATAGCCAATAACATAGCACCATTACATTCCCCGGCAACGGCGCCATTAATTTGATTGCAAGAATTGTTGTCGGTCTAGATTTTTCTTCTTAAAGAAAGGAATTACTTCGTTGTAAGCATAGCTCCAAACCAATAAACAACTCTCACATCAAATTAAATTTATGGTTTTGTCACAAGTACAAACCCCAATAAGAATTAACCGGAGTATTTGGACTTCGGGTCGTCTCACGAGAAATTGCAATGAAGTGGTCAATTATTGGTTATGAAGGGGTAAAGGGTGGTCTTAATTGGTAAGAGGGCAAGAAAAATAGATGGCAAGAAAAGTAAATCAAGCAAGTAGCTAAAGAAAACAAGTAATAAAGGGAGACATTCATGGCAAGGGTTAAGAACATAGGCTTTCCATCCTAGTCATGCAATGATTAATTCATCTTATTTAGTCAACTCCAACACATAGGGAGAAATTCAAACGAGATTAATCAATCATATCACAATAATAAACAAGAATTTATCTTTTTACGTCATTCCCGAAGATGGAAAAAGGTATCATGTTATCCTCATACTCAGAGAAAGTCTAATAAGACTAGTTAACCTCAATCCAAATGTACTAATCAACTCACTAATGGAATTAGCAAAAGATTAGAGTTAATTGAAATCATATTAACTAACAATTCTAGATCACCAACATTAGTTGGGTTTTCATGACTCAAGATTGCCTAATTACTCTTTCCAAGCCAAGAATGCTCAAAATCTACTCTAACATCTTTCCAAGCATTTTGTCAAATACTTGGAAGGCATACAAGGAAAGCATGGTAAATTGCAAGGAAAGATAAAATCTAACAACTACCAATTACAAGGAAAATGAAATAATAGTTCAATTCATCAATAAAAGAAACATCAACATCAAATTGCATTAAATGTAAACCAATTCCAACATGAGTTCATCATCACACAAGAGAGCAAAATGAGAAATTAACATTGCAACTAAGAGAATCAAGATGTAGAAATGAGAAATTACAAAAGAAACAAGATGAGATCAAGTAATTAATTCAAGATCTAAGACAATCTAACCTTATCCTAACCTAATTCTAGAAAGAAGAGGGAGCTTCTCTCTCTAGAAAACTAACTAAAGGCTCATGTTGGCTAAACTAATTGCATCCCCCTTTGCTTGGGCTTCAATTCTACATGAAATACACTCAGAAACAGGTTGGAATTGGGCCTTGGCTGCTCAGAAATCGCCCCCAGCATTTTGCCCTTAAGTGAGTCACGTACGAATATCGGCGCGTACGCGCCATGTGAATGTGCGCATCGATTGGCTATTTTTTCATCCGCACGGACGCGTCATGTACACGTCCGCGTCTCTATGCGAAATCACTTTTGCACGTGCACACCCATCGATGCATTTCCAATTCTTGTTTCCTCATGCATTCTCCAGTTTGCATGCTTTTTCTCCTCATTTTTCTATCCAATACTTGCCTTATGAACCTGAAATCACTCAACAAATACATCAAGGCATCGAATAGAATTAATGTGAGTTAAAATCACCAATTTAAGGCCTAAAAAGCATGTTTTTATACTTAAGCACAATTCAAGGGAGAATTACAAAACCATGCTATTTTATTGAATAAATGTGGGAAAAGGTGATAAAATCCCCCAAATTAAGCACAAAATAAACCACGAAATCTGGGTTTATCACTTTTTCCCAAGTAGTTCAAATGGATGAAGTGCCAAGAGGGGTGAAAAATCCGAAAATAACTACAAAATTTTCTGGAGAAGTTGGAGAATCGATGATGAGCGGATAATTTATACGCTTTTTGGCATTGTTTTTAGTATGTTTTTAGTATGTTTTAGTTAGTTTTTATTATATTTTTATTAGTTTTTAGTTAAAATTCACTTTTCTGGACTTTACTATGAGTTTGTGTGTTTTTCTATGATTTCAGGTATTTTCTGGCTGAAATTGAGGGACTTGAGCAAAAATCTGATTCAGAGACTGAAAAGGACTGTAGATGCTGTTGGATTCTGACCTCTCTGCACTCGAAGTGGATTTTCTGGAGCTACAGAAGCCCAATTGGCGTGCTCTCAATGGCGTTGGAAAGTAGACATCCTGGGCTTTCCAGCAATGTTAATAGTCCATACTTTGCTCGAGATTTGATGGCCCAAACCGGCGTTCCAAATCAGCTCAAGAATGCCCGGCGTTAAACGCCAGAACTAGCACAAGAATGGCCCAAACTGGCACAAAAGCTGGCATTTAAATCCAAGAAGAGTCTCTACACGAAAATGCTTCAATGCTCAGGCCAAGCACACACCAAGTGGGCCCGGAAGTGGATTTTTATGTCATTTACTCATTTCTGTAAACCTTAGGCTAATAGTTCTTTATAAATAAGACCTTTTGCTATTGTATTTTGATCTGGGGATCTTAGATCATCTTTAGATCTTTGAATCCCTTGATCATGTATTGGAGGGGTGGCCTCACGGCCATGCCTAGACCTTGTTCTTATGTATTTTCAACGGTGGAGTTTCTACACACCATAGGTTAAGGTGTGGAGCTCTACTGTACCTCGAGTATTAATGCAATTACTAATTGTTCTTCTATTCAATTCAGCTTGTTCTTATTCCAAGATATTCATTCGCACTCAAGAACTTGATGAATGTGATGATTATGTGACGCTCATCATCATTCTCACTTATGAACGCGTGCCTGACAACCACTCCCGTTCTACAAGCAAACAAGGCTTGAATGTTTATCTCTTGGATTCTTTAATCGGAATCTTCGTGGTATAAGCTAGAATTGATGGCGGCATTCAAGAGAATCCGGAAGGTCTAAACCTTGTCTGTGGTATTCTGAGTAGGATTCAATGATTGAATGACTGTGACGAGCTTCAAACTCCTGAAGGCTGGGCGTTAGTGACAGACGCAAAAGAATCAATGGATTCTATTCCAACCTGATTGAGAACCAACAGATGATTAGCCGTGTCGTGACAGGGTGCGTTGAACATTTTCACTGAGAGGACGAGATTGTAGCCACTGACAATGGTGATGCCCAACATACAGCTTGCCATGGAAAGGAGTAAGAAGGACTGGATGAAGACAGTAGGAAAGCAGAGAGACGGAAGGGACAAAGCATCTCCATTCGCTTATCTGAAATTCTCGCCAATGAATTACATAAGTATCTCTATCTTTATTCTATGCGTTATTCATATATCATCCATAACTATTTGAATTTGCCTGACTGAGATTTACAAGGTGACCATAGCTTGTTTCATACCAACAATCTCCATGGGATCGACCCTTACTCGCGTAAGGTTTATTACTTGGACGACCCAGTGCACTTGCTGGTTAGTTGTGCGAAGTTGTGTTTATACCATGGTATTGAGCACCAAGTTTTTGGATTCATTACCGGGGATTATTTGAGTTGTGAAAAGTAGTGATCACAATTTCGTGCACCAAGTTTTTGGCGCCGTTGCCGGGGATTGTTGAGTTTGGAAAACTGATGGTTCATCTTGTTGCTTAGATTAGGTATTTTTTTTCAGAGTTCTTAAGAATGAATTCTAGTGTTTCAAGGTGATGTTCTTATCATCACCAAAGCTGATTGATTCTCATCAATTTAGTTCTTGAATGTAATGTCCTGCTGAAGCTTGGCTAGCCATGTCTAATTTCTTTAGACTGAAGCTTTAGACTAACATTGCATGATTCCTGGAATTCTCATTAAGAATTTTGATATCTTTATTTTCTTTTTCCACTTAATTTTCGAAAAAAAAAACCAAAAAAATTGCAAAATCATTAAAAAAAAAAAATATTGCATGTTTCTGTTCTTCTTGCATTCATTCATGTGTCTTCATTAAATCTTCAAGTTGTTCTTGATGATTTCCTTGCTCTGATCTTTAAATTCTCTTGACTTGAGTGTTTTGTTGTTTCTCATGTGCATTCTCATATTGTTAGTGTCAGTAGTATACAAACTGCTAAGTTTGGTGTCTTGCATGCATTGTTATTTGATTTTAGTTGCATTTTGATTATTCCTCATTATTAAAAATCCAAAAATATTTTTAATTTGTGTCTTTTCAAGTCAATAATATAGAGAATTGAAGATTCAGAACATACAGCAGAGGAATTACACAGAAAAAGCTGGGCGTTCAAAATGCCCAGTGAAGAAGGCAGACTGGTGTTTAAACGCCAGCCAGGGTGCCTGGCTGGGCGCTTAACGCCCAAAAGGGTAGTGCTTTGGGCATTAAACGCCAGAATGTGCACCATTCTGGGCGTTTAACGCCAGGATGGCACAAGAGGGAAGATTCTGTATTCAATTCAAATTTTTTTCATGTTTTCAAAATTTTTCAAAATCAAATCTTTTTCAAATCAAATCTTTTCAATCAAATCTTTTTCAAAATCAATTTCTTTCCATTTTCAAAAATACTTGCTATCAATTAATGATTTGATTCAACATTTCAAGTATGTTGCCTTTTCTGTTTAGAAAGGTTTAATATTAGAATCATATCTTTTCTTGTTAGCCAAGTCATTAATTTTTAAAATCAAATCTTTTTAAATTGTTTTTTAAATCATATCTTCTCAATCACATCTTTTTAAAACTATAACTTTTCAATCACATCTTTTTAGTCACATCTTTTTCAAAATAGTTTTCAATCATATCTTTTTGATTTCTAATTTCAAAATCTTTTTCAAAAATCACTTGATTTCTTTTCCACTCTTAGTTTTCGAAAATCAATTAAAGTTTTTCAAAATGTTTTTAAAATATTTTTAATTTATTTTCAAAAATTTCTTCTCCTCTTCTCACATCCTTCTATTTATGGACTAACACTATTCCTCATGGAACAATTCGAACTCCATCTCTCTTGATAAGTTCGAATTCTCTACTTCTTCCTTCTATTTTTCTTTTCCTCTGACACCTCAAGGAATCTCTATATTGTGACATAGAGGATTCCATACTTTCTTGTTCTCTTTTCTTTCATATGAGCAGGAGCAAAGACAAAAGCATTCTTGTTGAGGCCGACCCTGAACCTGAAAGGACCTTGAAGTGAAAGCTAAGAGAAGCTAAGGCACAACTCTCTGTAGAGGACCTAACAGAAATCTTCGAAGAAGAAGAACCCATGGCAGCCGAAAACAACAACAATGCCAACAATGCAAGGAAGGTGCTGGGTGACTTTACTACACCTACTCCCGACTTCTATGGGAGAAGCATCTCTATCCCTGCCATTGGAGCAAACAACTTTGAGCTTAAGCCTCAATTAGTTTCTCTAATGCAACAGAATTGCAAGTTCCATGGACTTCTATTGGAAGATCCTCATCAGTTTTTAGCTGAATTCTTGCAAATCTGTGACACTGTCAAGACTAATGGGGTTGACCCTGAGGTCTACAGACTTATGCTATTCCCTTTTGCTGTAAGAGACAGAGCTAGGATATGGTTGGATTCACAACCTAAAGAAAGCCTGAACTCTTGGAAAAAGCTAGTAAATGCCTCTTGGCAAAGTTCTTTCCACCTCAAAAATTGAGTAAGCTTAGAGTGGAAGTCCAAACCTTCAGACAGAAGGAAGGATAATCCCTCTATAAAGCTTGGGAAAGATACAAACAATTGATCAGAAAGTGTCCCTCTGACATGCTTTCTGAATGGAGCATCATAGGTATTTTCTATGATGGTCTGTCTGAACTGTCCAAGATGTCATTGGATAGCTCTGCTGGAGGATCTCTTCATCTGAAGAAGACGCCTACAGAAGCTCAAGAACTCATTGAAATGGTTGCAAATAACCAATTCATGTACACTTCTGAAAGGAATCCTGTGAACAATGGGACAATTCAGAAGAAAGGAGTTCTTGAGATTGATACTCTGAATGCCATATTGGCTCAGAACAAGATATTGACTCAGCAAGTCAATTTGATTTCTCAAAGTCTGTCTGGAATGCAAAATGCACCAAGCAGTACTAAGGATGCTTCATCTGAAGAAGAAGCTTATGATCCTGAGAACCCTTCAATAGAAGAGGTGAATTACCTGGGAGAACCCTATGGAAACACCTATAATTCTTCATGGAGAAATCATCCAAATCTCTCATGGAAGGATCAACAGAGACCTCAACAAGTATTCAACAACAATAATGGTGGAAGAAATAGGTTTAGCAATGGCAAGCCTTGTCCATCATCTTCTCAGCAACAGACAGAGAATTCTAAGCAGAACCACTCTGACTTAGCAACTATGGTCTCTGATCTAATAAAAACCACTCAAAGTTTCATGACTGAAACAAGGTCCTCCATTAGAAACTTGGAGGCACAAGTGGGTCAGCTGAGTAAGAAAATTACTGAACTCCCTCCTAGTACTCTTCCAAGCAATACAGAAGAAAATCCAAAAGGAGAGTGCAAGGCCATCAACATGGCCGAATTTGGAGAGGAGGGAGAGGCAGTGAACGCCACTAAGGAAGGCCTCAATGGACGTCCACTGGCCTCCAATGAGTTCCCTAATGAGGAACCATGGGAATCTGAGGCTCACATTGAAACCATAGAGATTCCATTGGACTTACTTCTGCCATTCATGAGCTCTGATGAGTATTCTTCCTCTGAAGAGGATGAATATGTCACTGAAGAGCAAGTTGCTAAATACCTTGGAGCAATCATGAAGCTAAATGACAAGTTATTTGGTAATGAGACTTGGGAGAATGAACCTCCTTTGCTCACCAAAGAACTGGATGACTTGTCTAGGCAGAGATTACCTCAAAAGAGACAAGATCCTGGGAAGTTTTCAATACCTTGCGCCATAGGCACCATGACCTTTAAGAAGGCTCTGTGTGACTTAGGGTCAAGTGTAAACCTCATGCCTCTCTCTGTAATGGAGAAGCTAGGGATCTTTGAGGTACAAGCTGCAAGAATCTCACTAGAGATGGCAGACAATTCAAGAAAACAAGCTTATGGGCTAGTAGAGGATGTTCTGGTGAAGATTGAAGACCATTACATCCCTGCTGATTTCATAGTCCTAGAGACTGGGAAGTGCATGGATGAATCCATCATCCTTGGCAAACCCTTCCTAGCCACAGCAAAGGCTGTGATTGATGTGGACAGAGGAGAATTGATCATTCAAGTGAATGAAAAATCCTTTGTGTTTAAGGCTCAAGGATATCCCTCTGTCACCATGGAGAGGAAGCATGAAGAGCTTCTCTCAAAACAGAGCCAAACAGAGCCCCCACAGTCAAACTCTAAGTTTGGTGTTGGGAGGCCACAACCAAATTCTAAGTTTGGTGTTGAACCCCCACATTCAAACTCTAAGTTTGGTGTTGGGAGGTTCCAACATTGCTCTGAGTATCTGTAAGGCTCCATGAGAGCCCTCTGTCAAGCTACTGACATTAAAGAAGCGCTGGTTGGGAGGCAACCCAATGTTATATTTTATCTATTTTCCTTTGTTATTTTATGTTTTCTGTAGGTTGATGATCATGAGAAGTCACAAAATCAGTTGAAAAAGCAAAAACAGAAAGAAAAACAGCACACCCTGGAGGAAGAACCTGCTGGTGTTTAAACGCCAGTAAGGGTAGCAAATGGGCGTTTAACGTCCAGTCTGGCACCATTCTGGGCGTTTAACGCCAGAAAGGGGCACCAGACTGGCGTTAAACGCCAGGAAAGGGCAAGAAGTTGGCGTTAAATGCCAGAAATGGGCACCAGCCCGGCGTTTAACGCCAGAATTGGCATAGAGAGCATTTTTGCTCGCCACTTGGTGCAGGGATGACTTTTCCTTGCCACCTCAGGATCTGTGGACCCCACAGGATCCCCACCTACCCCACCACCCTCTCTTTTCTTCTTCACCCATTCACCAATCACCTCAACACCTCTTCCCCAAAATCCCTTCACTTATCAAATCCCATCTTTCTCTTCACCACTCACATCCATCCTTCATAAAACCTCACCTACCTCACCATTCAAATTTAAACCACTTTCCCACCCAAACCCACCCTCCCAGAGCCGAACCTTACCCCTCTCTCCACCCCTATATAAACCCATCTTCACTCCTTCATTTTCACACACCCTAAACACTACTTCTCCCCCTTTGGCCGAACCATAAGCCATCTCCATCTCCTCTATTTCTTCTTCTTCTACTCTCTTCTTTCTTCTTTTGCTCGAGGACGAGCAAACCTTTTAAGTTTGGTGTGGTAAAAGCATTGCTTTTTGTTTTTCCATAACCATTTATGGCATCCAAGGCCAGGAAACCTCTAGAAAGAGGAAAGGGAAGGCAAAAGCTTCCACCTCCGAGTCATAGGAGATGGAGAGATTCATCTCAAGGGTGCATCAAGACCACTTCTATGAAGTTGTGGCCTTGAAGAAGGTGATCCCCGAGGTCCCTTTTAAACTCAAAAAGAGTGAATATCCGGAGATCCGACATGAGATCCGAAGAAGAGGTTGGGAAGTTCTTACCAACCCCATTCAACAAGTCAGAATCTTAATGGTTCAAGAGTTCTATGCCAATGCATGGATCACCAAGAACCATGATCAAAGTGTGAACCCGGACCCAAAGAATTGGCTTACAATGGTTCGAGGGAAATACTTAGATTTTAGTCCGGAAAATGTAAGGTTGGCATTCAACTTGCCCATGATGCAAGGAGATGAACACCCTTACACTAGAAGGGTCAACTTTGATCAAAGGTTGGACCAAGTCCTCATAGACATCTGTGAAGAGGGCGCCCAATGGAAGAGAGATTCAAGAGGGAAGCCGGTTCAACTGAGAAGGCATGACCTCAAGCCCGTGGCTAGGGGATGGTTGGAGTTTATCCAACGCTCAATCATTCCCACTAGCAACCGGTCCGAAGTTACTCTAGACCGGGCCATCATGATTCATAGCATCATGATTGGAGAAGAAGTAGAAGTTCATGAGGTTATAGCCCAAGAACTTTATAAGGTGGCGGACAAGTCCTCTACCTTGGCATGGTTAGCCTTTCCTCATCTCATTTGTCACCTCTGTTATTTAGTTGGAGTTGACATGGAGGGAGACATCCCCATTGATGAGGACAAGCCCATCACTAAGAAAAGGATGGAGCAAACAAGAGATCCCACTCATCAAGAAATCCCTGAGATACCTCAAGGGATGCACTTTCCTCCACAAAACTATTGGGAGCAAATCAACACCTCCCTAGGAGAATTGAGTTCCAACATGGGACAACTAAGGGTGGAGCACCAAGAACATTCCATCCTCCTCCATGAAATTAGAGAAGATCAAAGAATCATGAGAGAGGAGCAACAAAGACAAGGAAGAGACATTGAGGAGCTCAAGCACTCCATAAGACCTTCAAGAGGAAGAACAACCCGCCATCACTAAGGTGGACCCGTTCTTTAATTTCCTTGTTCTTTATTTTCTTGTTTTTCGAAATTTCATGCTTATGTTTATCTATGTTTGTGTCTTGTGATCATTAGTGTCTTAGTGTCTATGCCTTAAAGTTATGAATGTCCTATGAATCCATCACCTTTCTTAAATGAAAAATGTTCTTAATTGAAAAAGAGAAGAATTGCATGAATTTTAAATTTTATAACAGATTAATTATTTTGATGTGGTGGCAATACTTTTGTTTTCTGAAAGTATGCTTAAACAGTGCATATGTCTTTTGAATTTGTTGTTCATGAATGGTTGGCTCTTGAAAGAATGATGAAAAAGGAGACATGTTACTGAGGATCTGAAAAATCATAAAAATGATTCTTGAAGCAAGAAAAAGCAGTGAATACAAAAAAAAAAGAAGCGAAAAAAAAAGAGAAAAAGAAAAAAAAAACAAAAAAAAAGGAGAAAGAGAAAAAGAAAGAAAAAGAAAGAAAAAAAGAGTGTGCTTAAGAACCCTGGACACCTCTAATTGGGGACTCTAGCAAAGCTGAGTCACAATCTGAAAAGGTTCACCCAATTATGTGTCTGTGGCATGTATGTATCCGGTGGTAATACTGGAAGACAGAGTGCTTTGGGCCACGGCCAAGACTTATAAAGTAGCTGTGTTCAAGAATCATCATACTTAACTAGGAGAATCAATAACACTATCTGGATTCTGAGTTCCTATAGAAGCCAATCATTTTGAATTTCAAAGGATAGAGTGAGATGCCAAAACTGTTCAGAGGCAAAAAGCTAAAAGCCCCGCTCATCTAATTAATACTGATCTTCATAGATGTTTTTGGAATTCATTGCATATTCTCTTCTCTTTATCTTATTTGATTTTCAGTTGCTTGGGGACAAGCAACAATTTCAGTTTGGTGTTGTGATGAGCGGATAATTTATACGCTTTTTGGCATTGTTTTTAGTATGTTTTTAGTATGTTTTAGTTAGTTTTTATTATATTTTTATTAGTTTTTAGTTAAAATTCACTTTTCTGGACTTTACTATGAGTTTTTGTGTTTTTTTGTGATTTCAGGTATTTTCTGGCTGAAATTGAGGAACTTGAGCAAAAATCTGATTCAGAGACTGAAAAGGACTGTAGATGCTGTTGGATTCTGACCTCCCTGCACTCGAAGTGGATTTTCTGGAGCTACAGAAGCCCAATTGGCGCTCTCTCAACGGCGTTGGAAATTAGACATCCTGGGCTTTCCAGAAATGTATAATAGTCCATACTTTGCCCGAGATTTGATGGCCCAAACTGGCGTTCCAAATCAGCTCAAGAATGCCCGGCGTTAAACGCCGGAACTGGCACAAGATTGGGAGTTAAACGCCCAAACTGGCACAAAAGCTGGCGTTTAACTCCAAGAAGAGTCTCTACACGAAAATACTTCAATGCTCAGCCCAAGCACACACCAAGTGGGCCCGGAAGTGGATTTTTATGTCATTTACTCATTTCTGTAAACCTTAGGCTACTAGCTCTTTATAAATAAGACCTTTTGCTATTGTATTTTGATCTGGGGATCTTAGATCATCTTTAGATCTTTGAATCTCTTGATCATGTATTGGGGGGCTGGCCTCACGGCCATGCCTAGACCTTGTTCTTATGTATTTTCAACGGTGGAGTTTCTACACACCATAGATTAAGGTGTGGAGCTCTGCTGTACCTCGAGTATTAATGCAATTACTATTGTTCTTCTATTCAATTCAGCTTGTTCTTATTCCAAGATATTCATTCGCACTCAAGAACTTGATGAATGTGATGATTATGTGACGCTCATCATCATTCTCACTTATGAACGCGTGCCTGACAACCACTCCCGTTCTACAAGCAAACAAGGCTTGAATGTTTATCTCTTGGATTCTTTAATCGGAATCTTCGTGGTATAAGCTAGAATTGATGGCGGCATTCATGAGAATCCGGAAGGTCTAAACCTTGTCTGTGGTATTCTGAGTAGGATTCAATGATTGAATGACTGTGACGAGCTTCAAACTCCTGAAGGCTGGGCGTTAGTGACAGACGCAAAAGAATCAATGGATTCTGTTCCAACCTGATTGAGAACCGACAGATGATTAGCCGTGCCGTGACAGGGTGCATTGAACATTTTCACTGAGAGGACGAGACTGTAGCCACTGACAACGGTGATAACCAACATACAGCTTGCCATGGAAAGGAGTAAGAAGGACTGGATGAAGACAGTAGGAAAGCAGAGAGACGGAAGGGACAAAGCATCTCCATTCGCTTATCTGAAATTTTCGCCAATGAATTACATAAGTATCTCTATCTTTATTCTATGCGTTATTCATATATCATCCATAACCATTTGAATCTGCCTGACTGAGATTTACAAGGTGACCATAGCTTGCTTCATACCAACAATCTCCGTGGGATCGACCCTTACTCGCGTAAGGTTTATTACTTGGACGACCCAGTGCACTTGCTGGTTAGTTGTGCGAAGTTGTGTTTATACCATGGTATTGAGCACCAAGTTTTTGGATTCATTACTGGGGATTATTTGAGTTGTGAAAAGTAGTGATCACAATTTCGTGCACCAATCGACAACTGAACATGTTGCTCGTTATTTGGTCGAGATTGGGAACCTAGCCAATGAATGAACACTAATAAAAATAGGATAAAATAAAACTGAGAAGAAAACAAAGTAAAATAAAACTAAGACTGGGAACCTAGCCCATGGTGGGTTGTCTCCCACCTTGCACTTTTAGTTAAAGTCCTTAAGTTGGACATTTGGTGAACTCCTTGTCATGGTGGCTTGTGCTTGTACTGATCCTTGAATCCCCACCAATGTTTGTAATTCCAGTGGCCTCCGGGATCCCAAACTAGGCGCAGAAAGCCTTCAAGCAAGTTGAAGCAAGTGACAAGGCCCCAAGAGTGTTGATTGTTGGAATGAATTCCGGGGTCCCAAACCTTGCTTTTGCACCCGTTTTTGTGTAGATCATCATGATTCCATCTGGGTGGCACGCAATTGAAATTCTCACTAGGGCATCCAAACAGCTTCCTAGACCCATTCAATTGAGCTTTACACCAACCCTTGCATTTCAACTTGGAGCATACAACCATGTTGAACCTTGCTTGACAACTCCAACCACTAACCATTTTCCTCTTGCTCTTAATGCCACAAAGAGCTCTAAGTTGACCATCCGTCTCTAGAAGCCCATATTCAAGTGGGAAAGTAAAGGTTAAGGATAAGAATTTTACCCACTTGAATGTTGTATTGGACAGTAATGGCTTTGGGAGAGGTGTTTCTAATGATCTTGCAAGCTCCACTCCCTTGTTCTCTTCTTTGACAACTTCCACCTCCTTGTAAGCTTCTTCAATTTCAACCTCTTCTTCTTGGTAGCTTTCTTCCAATTCAGTCTCCTCTTCATTGCTTTCCAAGGGCATGGGAGGTTGTGCTTCTTCTTCTTGAATCTCCATCTCTTGATAAACCTCTTCCAAGTCTTTAACCATGACATACCTTGGAGGTTGTACACCCTCCTCAACATCAAATGCAACCGTCTTGGAAGGACACTCTATGACTGATAAACCACTATTTTATGGTTCACAATGTGTTTAATTGTGTGGTTTTATCATGGTCTTTACCCACTTATTCATATAATTAGCATGCATTTATATTTCCTTCCTAAAATTATTACATGATTGAAAACATGCTTCTTTGGTCTTAGTTTAGCTAATCTTAATCCTCTCTTATTACCATTCGATGCCTTGATCAGTGTGTTAAGTGTTTTAGGCTTTATAGGGCATGAATGAGTGAGAGATTGGGAAGGAAGCTTGCAAAAAGGGAAGAAACACAAGAAATTGAGGAGATGACCAGCGAGAAGTGACGCGTACGCGTCAGCGACGTGACCGCGTGGAAGAAAGGAATCCGCAGTGACGCGGTCGCATGGCTTACGCGACCGCGTGGATTGGAAAAGCACAAGTGACGCGGAAGCATGGACGACGTGAACGCGTGGCAGGGAAAAACGTGAATGACGCGGCCGCATAGATGACGCGATCGCGTGACGTGCGCAATCTGTAGAATTACAAAAGTTACTGGCAGAGATTTTGGGCCCCATTTCAACCCAGTTTTTGGCCCAGAAACACAGATTAAAGTCAGGGAACTTACAGAGACTCATCATGCTCTCATAATTCATAATTTTAGTTTTAGATGTAGTTTTTAGAGAGAGAGGTTCTCTCCTCTCTCTTAGGATTTAGGTAGGATTTTCAGAAATTAGGATTTATTTCAACTCTTCATCAGGTTCAATATCTTTTTATTTCGACTCCTCTTAATTGTTGATTATTGATGTTGCTTATTTGGCTTATGACTTTTCATATTTGGATTGATTTTATTTTATTAATGAAATTGAGGTATTTCAAATTTATGATTGTTTTCTCTAATTTATGTTATTGATGCTTGTGCTCTGTCCAAATTATTTTCATTCAAGTAGGTTTTATTCCCTTTTGGCTTTGGTTGATTAATTGGTAACTCTTGAGTTATCAAACTCATTGTTGACTGAAAATTGGAATTCTTCAAGAATTGATTCGAGATCCAATAACTCTAACTTTTCCTAAGGAAAGACTGGGACTTGAGGATTCGAATTAATTCATTCCCTTGGCTTACCTTCATAGTTAGAGGTTAACAAAGTGGGAGAAAAATCCAATTCTAATAACAATTGATAAGGATAACTAGGATAGGACTTCCAGTTCTCATACCTTGCCAAGAGTTTATTTTACAGTCAATTATTTATTTTACTTGTCATTCATCATAATTATTCCTCATTCTTAAAACCCCCAATTTACAAACTCATAACCAATAATAAGAACATACCTCCCTGCAATTCCTTGAGAAGACGACCCGAGGTTTAAATACTTCGGTTATCAATTTATTTAGGGGTTTGTTACTTGTGACAACCAAAACGTTTGCACGAAGGGATTTCTGTTGGTTTAGAATCTATATCTACAACGCGACTATTTTTATAAAATTCTTTACTAGCAAAAATCCTAACGCCAAAATGGCGCCGTTGCCGGGGAATTGCAAACGTGTGCCTTATTATTGGTTATTGTAAATATTTTTCAAAAAAAAAATTTATATTTTTTTTCAAAATATTACCTTATCCTTTTTCAAAAATCATATCTTTTTTTCTAAATCCTATCATATCTTTTTCAAAATCTTATCTTTTTCAAAATATTTTCTTTTTGTTAGTTTTTGTTTTTATTTTCTTCTACTACTATGAACTCTCACCCCTTTGGCCATGAGTCTGGTTATAATTATATTGCAGGAAGAGGAGATTATAATGACAACATGCACCATGGTTGGAACAATCAAAGATGGGAGGAGCCACAAGGATTTGATCAACCCTCATGGCAACAACCACCTCTAGTGAACTATCAACAACCATTATGTGATGCATATCAAGGCAATAGGTATGGTGAGTACTCTTTTGACTACCAACAAGACCCACCATATGCTTATGAACCCCCTCCTCCTCAATATAATTTTGAACCACCATACTCACAAGCTCCTTTCCACCAAACACCTCCGTATGACCCTAATCCATATCCACCATACCAACCACCTTATGAGCCAAATGAACCATACATAGAACCACCACCGCAATGTACACCGTCTCCTTATCCTTATCAAAATGAACCCTCCTATCCACCCAAACCTCCATGGAGAAAGTATTTGTCGATTTAAACTCTACTATACAAGCTCTGGTCACCCAAATTGGACCACCGAATATCTTCAACAATCAACCCTCAAGCTTTAGTGCACTTTTTTTTCAACCATATAATGATCCACCCATTCCATCACCACCCATCCCATCACCACCATCCATAGAAAAGCACCCACATCCATCAATTCAAGAGCAAGATGATCCCAATTATGCTATTGAAATGGAGCAAGAGTCAAGGGATCATTTGAAGGAAACAGTAGATCAATTTCATGCAACCCTTCATCAATTGGAGCAAGCAATAAGTCAATTACCTTCCAAATGTTCGGACACTCAAGGGACCCCCATGGCTTTATATGGAGGATCTAATGAAGAACGTAGCATGAAGGAGACACTAGAGACTCCAGTGGACAATAAGGAGCATGACTTTGTACTGGAACAAGTGGAGAAAGCCATAATAGTTGCAGAGGAAGAAGTGGTTGAAGATTTAGGAGATGCAGAACCTCCACGGGAACCTCAAGTCACAGAACCCTCTTCTAAGGAGTTTGAATTTGTTGTTGAGGAGGGTGTACAACCCCCAAGGCATGTTATGGTTGAAGACTTGGAAGAGGTTGATCAAGAGATGGAGATTCAAGAAGAAAAAGCACAACCTTCCATGCCCTTGGTGAAAAATGAAGAGGAAATTGAATCAGAAGAAAGCTACCAAGAGGAAGAGGTTGATATTGAAGAAGCTTGCAAAGAGGTGGTAGTTGTCAAAGAAGAGCACAAGGGAGTGGAGCTTGCAATTTCATTAAAAATACCTCCCCCTAAGTTGCCATCATCCTTCACAACATTCAAGTGGGTAAAATTCATATCCCTTAGCTTCCTAATCCCACTTGAATATGGGCTACTAGAGACGGATGGTCAACTTAGAGCTCTTTGTGGCATTGATGACCGGATATTTTATACGCTTTTTGGGGTATTTTCATGTAGATTTTAGCATGTTTTAATTAGTTTTAAATATAATTTTATTAGTTTTTAGGCAAAAATTATATTTCTGGACTTTACTATGAGTTTGTGTGTTTTTTTGTGATTTCAGGTATTTTCTGGCTGAAATTGAGGGAGCTGAGCAAAAATCTGAGTTAGGCTGAAAAAGGACTGCTGATGCTGTTGGATCCTGACCTCCCTGCACTCGGAATGAATGTTTTAGAGCTACAAGAGTTCAATTGACGCGCTCTCAATTGGGTTGGAAAGTAGACATCCAGGGCTTTCCAGCAATATATAATAGTCTATAGTTTGCGCGAAGATAGATGACGTAAACTGGCGTTCAACGCCAGTTTCATGTTGCAGTCTGGTGTCCAGCGCCAGAAACAGGTTACAAGTTGGAGTTCAACGCCAAAAACACGTTACAACCTGGCGTTCAACTCCAGAAATAGCCCAGGCACGTGAGAAGCTTTAGTCTCAGCCCCAGCACACACCAAGTGGGCCCCAGAAGTGGATTTCTGCACCAATTATCTTAGTTTACTCATTCTCTGTAAACCTAGGTTACTAGTTTAGTATTTAAACAACTTTTAGGGACTTATTTGGTATCTCATGACATTTTTAGATCTGAATTATATACTCTTTGACGGCATGAGTCTCTAAACTCCATTGTTGGAGGTGAGGAGCTCTGCAGCGTCTCGATGAATTAATGCAATTACTTCTGTTTTCCATTCAAACACGCTTGTTCTTGTCTAAGATGTTCATTCGCGCTTAACTATGAAGAAGGTGATGATCCGTGACACTCATCACCTCCTTCAATCCATGAACGTGTGCCTGACAACCACCTCCATTCTACATCAGATTGAATGAGTATCTCTTAGATTCCATAATCAGAATCTTCGTGGTATAAGCTGGAATTGATGGCGGCATTCATGAGAATCAGGAATGTCTAAACCTTGTCTGTGGTATTCCGAGTAGGATTCTGGGATTGGATGACTGTGACGAGCTTCAAACTCGCGAGTGTTGGGCGTGATAACAAACGCAAAAGAATCAATGGATTCTATTTCGACATGATCGAGAACCAACAGCTGATTAGCCGTGCTATGACAGAGCATTTGGACCATTTTCACTGAGAGGATGGGAAGTAGCCATTGATAACGGTGACACCCTACATATAGCTTGCCATGGAAGGAGCCTTGCGTGTGGGAAGAGGATTACAAGAGAAAAGCTCAAATAAAGCAGACAAAGCATCTCCAAAACTCCAACATATTCTCCATTATTAAAGTAACAATTATTTATTTTATGCTCTTTTATTTTTCGTAATTCAAACTGATAATTATAATTGATATCCTGACTAAGAATAATAAAATAACCATAGCTTGTTTCAAACCAACAATCTCTGTGGGATCGACCTTTACTCACGTAAGGTATTACTTGGACGACCCCGTGAACTTGCTGGTTAGTTGTGCGAAGCTGTGTTAAATAGTCCATTAATATTGGCATACACAATTTCGTGCACCAGGCATTAAGAGTAAGCGGAAGATGGCCAGTGGTAAGAATTGTCCTGCAAGGTTCATTATGGTTGGAAGCTTTAAGTTTAAACGCAAAGGTTGGTGTAAAGCTCAACTGAATGGGTCTAGGAAGCTGTTTGGTCGCTGCAGTGAGAATTCAGATCACCTTTCACCCGGCTGGAAAAATGCAGATCGAGACAAAAACGGGTGTAAAAGTAAGGTTTGGGATCCTGGAATCTGTTCTGACATTTGTCACCCCGGGAGCCTAAGAATCTGTTTGAAGCTTCTTAAGGGCTTTACATGCTTAGTTTGGGATCCCGGAGGCTACTAGAAGTACAAACATTGGTGGGGATTCCTGGATCAGTACAAGCATAAACCACCATACAGGGAGCTCACCAAAGGTCCAACTTAAGGACTTTAACTAAAAGTGTTACGTGGGAGACAACCCACCATGGTATGATCGTTCTTTTTCAATTTTATTTTGTGTTGTTTATTTTTTTATTTTATTTTATTTTCATTGAACCTGGAAGATTTCATAGCATCTACATTAACACTGCATATTGCATACTGCATAATTGCATAATAAAAAAAAGGGAAAACACGCACGCGACGCGGCAGCGTCGCTGACGCGTCCGCATCACTAGTGCGTTAGGAAGAAAGGAATTGAACAGAGAGTCACACGAGAGCGTGGCTGGAGGCGCGCCATTAGCATAATTTGACCCCACGCAACCGCGTCGCTCACGCGACCGCGTCATGTGGAATTTTGGCCTCCCGCGCGACCGCGTCACCCACGCGGCCGCGTGCCATGCAAATTGACGTCAAAAAGGTGCATGGCCGAAAGTTGTGCTGGAATTGGGCTGGACTCGTGCTAGAAGCTCAAGCCCTCCCAGGCGAACGCGTGCCCCATGCGGCCGCGTCGTCTTTCAAAAATGGCCATCCACGCGATCGCGTCACCCACGCGACCGCGTCACCCAGATTTTTGGCAAAATGCAATTCAAACAGAGAGTTGTGCGAATGTGAGGCTGCACTCGCGCCACTAGCACAAATCAAGTGACGAGATTGCGTGACCCACACATCCGCGTCGCCTGACCTTATTGCGCACCACGCGGCCGCGTCACCCACGCGACCGCATCGCCAGCGTCGCACACCTTAACCTAATATGCCAAAATATTTTATCTTTTTTTCCCCAGTCCTAATTTTTCCTCCCTCCTTTCTTACTTACTTCTTCTTCCCTTCTTTCCCTTCTCATTCTTCTTATCTTTCATTTTCTTTTACTTAATTGCATACTTTCATTCATTGCATTATTTTTATTGGTGTTGGAATTTTATTTGGGTCATTGTTTTTTTTCTATATTTTTGTGGATTATTTGACAATTATATATTACTTTTTAAAAGGGTTGCTTGCATGTTCAATTTAATACTTTCAAATAGCTTATTTACCGTGCATGCTATGTTTTTGTGAAAACGCACGTATGGCATTGTGCACTATTTTTAAGATTTCTTTTAATCTACTACTATAAATGGCTGCTTTTCATAAATTCCCTTTACTATTTTATTAATTAAATATAATTGTTAATACAAACGTTATTGTTAGTTTCTCACGACTAACAATACATTAAAGCTTCTGATGCTTGATCTATGCTACTCATGCCTTTGCCGGCATGCTAATAAACATCTTGCATCCAATACTCCCCATGCCTTGCTATATTTTCATTGATGAACTGATCACATGGAATCGCGACCATGACTTTCATTCACTATTTTTTACTTGGCATGATTATCACTCGTACCGCCCTCCACTTTGCTCCATCCCTTTGACTTCATGTCCCTTTCTCTTCTCCCTTTTTCAGGCTGGCCACCAGAACGGGTAAAGAGAAAGCATCTACAACAAGCAACAGCTGAGGACGGTGCAATCTTTAAGTGTGGGGAGGTCAATACCGATCTCCACGGGTTAGTTAGCCCCTTCTCAACACCAATTTTTATTTTTCATTGTTGCATTTGCATGTTTGATTGCACGTTTGTTTTTTGTGCATATTTTACCACTTGGTTAAAGTAATATTTTCTTTTTCAAGAAATTTTTATAGTATTTCACTAATTTGAATAAAACTTTTTGAAAAACTTGTTTGAAGAAATATTATTTTGGAACATAGTTTAGAGCTCGAACATACAAAACCAGTGAGATTTTGAGCCTATTTGATTAGTTGCATTTTATCAACCAATATTTTCTTTTTGGTGTGTGTTTTTCTCTCTAAAATTATGATCTTTGTCTTGCTTAATTCTATATTTCCATTGTTTGATGTATGCATGCACTGATATGATTGAGGCCCTTGTTTCACTAAGCTTACATACTCATATGGCGTTACCCTTTCATTATCCTTTGGAAACCAATTTGAGCCTAATATACCCATTTGTTCTTTACTCTAGGTCATTCCTGACTCTAAGCGAAAAATAATAATGTCCTTAATTTGAATCCTTGGTTAGCTTAGACTAGTAAAAGTGCTTATGATTTAAGTGTGGGGAAGTTGGGTTTGAAAATATTTGGTTTGAATAATTGGGTGTTGTATATTTTAGTGAAAATGTGCAAAATAATGGTTGAGCACATGTTATTGCATTCAATAGTTTAATTATATGCATTGAAAAAAAAAAGTGAAAAAGAAAAAGAAAAGAGTAATTAATAAAAGGGGACAAAATGCCCCAAAATAAATAAGTGAAATCAATGCATATGAGTGATAAACCCCATTTGTAGGGTTTATCTTGTGCTTGATTTAGGGGATTTTATAACCTTTTACCCACATTTATCCATTGAAATAGCATGGTTTTATAACTTCTCCTTTAATTGTGCTTAAGAGTGAAAACATGCTTTCTAGGACTTAAAATAGCTAAATCTAATTCTCCTTGATTCCATTAGATGCCTTGATATGTTTGCTAAGTGATTTCAGATTTAGGAGGTAAGGATTGGACCAAGGGAATGAAGGAAAAGCATGTAGAAATGGAGAACTCATGAAGAAATAAAGGAATCGCAAAAGCTATCAAGCCGACCTCTTCGCACGTAATCGACCATAACTTGAGCTACAGAGGTTCAAAAAATGCGGTTTCACTTGGGTTGGAAAGCTAACATCCGGGGCTTCAAAATGATGTAAGATTTGTCATAGTTGCTATACGTATAAGGATGCGTACGTGCACTGTACGCGTACGCGCCGATGGTGCATGTCACTTTTTAAAATGCAACTCGTGGCCAGCGAATTCAAAAGCCTTGTGGGCCCAATCCAACTCATTTCTGATGCTATTTAAGCCAAGGATTGAAGAGGGATGAGGAAGTTAGTTACCATTAGTCATAGTTTAGTTTTAGAAGTAGTTTCTAGAGAGAGAAGCTCTCACTTCTCTCTAGGATTAGGATTAGGATTAGGTTTAGTTCTTAGATCTAGATTTTAATTCATCTTCTTCTACTTCTATCTTCTCAATTCTTTGTTGTTACATTCGTTCTTCTTCCATTCTTTTGTTGTAATTTCCTTTATGTTGTTCTTATGTTTTGTTGTAGATCTACTATTGTTCCTTCCATTTTCTTTCAATTCAATAAGAGGTAATTCATGTTGATCTTGTTTCCTTTATTTGTTGTTGTTAATTCTTTGCAATAATTGTTGTTAGATTTTGTTCTTGTTGTTGATTTACTATGTTTTCTTTTTGTGCCTTCCAAGTGTTTGATGAAATGCTTGGTTGGATTTTAGAGTAGAGTTTTATGTTCTTGGCTTGGAAAGGTAACTTAGGAACTCTTGAGTTACTAATGTCCAAGTAATTGATGATTGGGATCCATTGACTCTAGTTCTCACTAATTGAATTAGTGGAGAGTTAGGACTTATGGACTAGGATTGATATAGCTCATTTGACTTTCCTTTACTACTAGTTAGAGGATGATTTAATGAGATTAATCCTTGCCAATTCTCATATTGTGGTTATTGATTAGGATAGAGATCCTTGACCACCAACCCTTGCCAAGACCTTTTTAGGCCTTAGTTTACTTTCTTGCCATTTATCTTTCATGTTTCTTATTAAAACCCCAAAAATAACTCACAACCAATAACAAAACACTTCATTACAATTCCTAGGGAGAACGACCCGAGGTTTGAATACTTCGGTTATTAATTTTAGGGGTTTGTTACTTGTGACAAACAATCTTTTGTATGAAAGGATTATTGTTGGTTTAGAAACTATACTTGCAACGAGAATTCATTTGTGAAATTCTAAACCGTCAAAAGTCCAATCATCAAAATGGCAACGTTGCGGGGAATTGCAATGGTGTTATGTTATTGGTTATTGTACATATGTGAATAGTGTGAATATCTTGCTTTTTGCTTTATTTGCTAGTTGTAGAATTTTATTTCTCTTTCCATTATGAATTCTCATTTTGGCTATGAGTGTGATTACAACTATGTTGTAGGAAGTGGAGAATACAATGAACAAATGTATCAAGGATGGGATAACAAAAGGTGGGAGGTTTAACGGCCTAGCCCCGAAGAAACGGCGCTTTTTCGGGATCAAACGAAATTTTTACAGAATTTTTAGGAATTTCTATGCATATAAGCACCTCCACTGCACAGGTGCTGCGTCATCAAGCTGCTGAGTCAGCAGCTTGATTGCACAGGACACCTCTCCTAATCTAAGACGGCACGTCGCGAAGAGTTGCATTTTTGAGCCACTTCGGGCCCGAATTTCAAAATTCTGATTTCCGTGGTTAGTCTCTATGTGACGAGCCGGTCACGAATTTTGAGAGAAAAATTATATTAATATAATATTCATATATTATTATTTTATTCAGAATATTATATTATTATCTTCTCTACTGTGATTAATGTTGATCTATGTTTAGTAATATAATAACTGAGTTAGAAATCTACCGGTAACGGATAATACCGACATTCTGAGATGAACTTAGCACTGCTAATGCTTCATCATATATCTTTTATTCTTATGATTATCCAGTTACTAGTGTCATTTACACTAAGTAACTTAATGTTTATCCATTAGCAGTGTAATTACTTAAGTTCTAATATATCTAGTTTTAGTAATTATCCTTTTCTGAGATATTTTGACAAGTAACTTTTGGATAATCATCATCCAAAAGCTACGGCCTCCCTTGGACAGCTTGGCTATCATTTTTGTTCTTGGAAAAGCTTAGAACACTATGAAAGAAAACCATGAAGCTTCCATGAACACCTGAGCTTCTTTCTCCGTTCTTTCTCAAACCGAAACCCCTATTAAAAATCTAATCTTACCAAAGTGTTCACCTCTTCCTCCTCTTCATTTCTATGTCACTTTTCATGGAGTAAATCAAGGTATGAAGGCTGCTCCTCCTCCTTGAAGATTCGGCCATGGTGGTTCCTTAAGCTAATGATGTTTTCTTCATGTTTTCTCTTAGGATCTCTTATTCAATCACCAAAAGCTCCAAGAAAATGTGATTTCTAGTTACCTTAAGGTGAGGAAAACCTTCTTTTCATCATCATGAAGCTTCAGCCTTCATGGTTCATAAGATTCTAAAGTTGTTTTTGATGTTAAAATAGGCGTAAAAGTGCTTCTGGAAGTTTGTTTTTGGTGCAATCTTGGACAGCAGCAAAGGAGGTAAGGTTTGGTAAATTAATCAATGATTGGCTGTGTTCTCGAAGTGTTAAATCAGATCTTGTTGCTTGAGGTTTGATTTTGAGTGTTTGTGTGATGGTTTGATCATGAAATCTTGTTGTTTAATGCTTGAAAATCATGTTTATGATGGTTTTGAAGTGGCTGTTGGTGCTGCTGGAAAACGTGACATTCCAGCCATGAAAATCATGATTTTTGATGCTTATTTGATGTGTATTTGATGGCTGAAAAGTTTCTCTTTGGTTTGATAAAAATCGGGTTCAAATCGGTTTCCGAAAAGATTGAAAAACTAGCTGAAAATCAAGCAGAAATCTGATGAACTTTTGGAAAAATGTTTTTGGTTTTTGGAAGAACATGAAAACGTGTATTCATGGAGTTTTGGGGTCAAAATGCAATTATTAAAAAGTTTGGGGTTAAAAATTAATTAATGAAAAGTTGAGGGGCTAAAGTGCAATTATTAAAAGTTATAGGGGTCAAAGTGCAATTTCCAAAAAGTCCGGGGGTCAAAATGCAATTTTTGAAAGTTAAATAAAATATTATTATTTTAATAATAAAATATTAATATATTATTTTATTAATAATATTATTTTAATAATAATATTATTTTATTAATAATAATAAAATATTGATAAAAAGACAGTTTTTCCTAAAAGCCTCAGGAAGGCAGTTTTGAGTCTAGAATTCTCTAATTTCCTTTACTAAACATCTAAGAAGAGGTATAAGAGAAGATATAGAGGTATATGAGGTAAAGAAACAAGATTTTGAAACCTGTGTTTATGTTAAAAAGAAAAGGAGTTAAAAGTGATATAGCTGTGTACCTAACCTTACAGAGTAAACCGAGATTGTAAAATGAGCTTTCTGTGATGTTGTAATGCTTGATTTATGATGATTGCTAAGTGATGGAAGGTATGGTTATATGTGAATTATGAGCCTTCGGGCAATGCTTGTGAATGTAGTGCGGGGACGCCCGTATTGTGATGTTGCTTCCCAAACAGGCTGCGGTAGAGTAGTACCAGCCCTGCAAGCTGAATGCTTGGTAGAGGCCTGACTCGCATACCTGCGGTATATTGAGACCTGAGCAAATAACAGCCCTGCAAGTCAAGAGCACTTGGTAGATGGTATGCGGTACTTAATCTAGGATTAAGTTCTAGGAAGGCCTTATCTGACTTGGAGGGTCGGATTGCGTCGGGTGCGGGTCGAAACTGGCAAATGAGCTCATTACCTGTAGTAGGGACAGACATGCATCATACTTGTTTGTGCATTATTTATTGCTTATCTTCTTGTGTTCTTGTTCTATTCCTTGTTTGTTTGAGCATAACTGTGTGATTGCATATTAATGTGTGAATGTGCATTTACTTCCTATTTTCTCTCTTGTTCATGTGTTAGTTTATGTTGCTGTTATGTACATATTACTCTACATTTATTTATACTTCTATGACCACAGACATTATAAATGAACTTAACTGTAAACCCCGACCTTACTAAAAACTCCCCAATTCTTACCCCTTACACCTCTACAGATGGACACGGGAGTCCTATTCTACGAGATTGATCCACCGTACATCCACGAGGACCCGGTGCGCGGCGAGTATTACATCTACTGTGTGGTACCTCGTATCCATAATTATGTAGTTCGTGGTAGACCTTTCCAGTACCCGATTAGGACAGCATACTTTAATCCTGATGCACCCTATGACTTTCCTTTATCTTGGTTACACCCCGGCGGACCTGGGATACCTCATCCTGAGGAGCAGATGCCACCTCCTTCTCCCGACTGTATTTTATTTGGTAGCTATCCTTTTATGGTTCTTGTGGCCAGCAGTGGTTCCTCTGCTATCACTCCGGTAGAAGAAGAGGACGAGGAAGAAGAAGATCCAGAGGAAGATCCTAACTTCATAGTTATCTCCTCTGACAGCGATGACGATGAGCCAGGCGAGGCGCCAGCAGGCGAGCATCACCATTCGCCCGGTGGTTTTCTGTGAGGTACTCTGGACCAGGATTGAGGAGACTTTTTGAGACACCTAGTTTAACTTCAGTACATTAGAGTGTCTCACTCACTTTTGTTAGCATGATTAGAGGGAATAGGCATATCATAGAGTTAGGCTAGCCTGGGTGCCATCTTAGGGGCTTTTGGTCAGGCCAGGCCCTGGGGCGTCTTATGTACATATATGTACATACTATATGAGTCACTGACTTTGGGGTGCTGTACAATAGCTCTATGCTTATATAACTGAGCCACTTCTGTAACATGATGTATATTATAGTGTGTTGTTCCATATTCTGTTATCTTTTGTTTTATGTATGTGAATGTTTAATTATCCCTTGATATATGGAAGGTATGCGACTTTAAATTATTCTTGTTTTAAAAAAAATTTTACTTGTAAAATTTGCGGGGTTTTAACAACGTACAGGCTTATATTTATTAATTAATAATACAAAAAGGAAAAACAAGTTGGTAACATTCAATTTCTAGTATGATCTAGACATGCTAGAAGTTGGGTCGTTACAGGAAGAGCCATATACATATGATCAATCTTCATGGCAACAACCTCCACCAATGCACTATGAAGAAGAGCCATTCTATGATGCATATCAATCCAATGGCTATGGTGAATCTCCTTGTGATTTTCAAGAACCATCACCATATGCCTATGAATCATATCCTCAACATAGCCCTCAACCACACTCACAAGCCCATTTTCACCAACCACATTCATATGACCCTAACTTATATCCATCCTACCAACAACCATATGAGCCATATGAACCACACATAGAGCTACCACCATTCCAACATCAATCTTTTCAAGAGCCACCTCTTCTACATTATTACCAAGATGAACCACCTCCAATATATGAAAATTTTCAACCACAAGATGAATACTACTTTCCACCACAACCTCCCATGGAAGAATACTCGTATCCATTGATCCAAGAGCCACATGATCCTAATCATATAATCCAAGAGGAACAAGAGTCAAGGGATCATCTCAAAGAAGTATTTGATCAATTTCAAGCAACCATAGAGTGTGTTGTGCAACAAGTGGAAAGAGTGGAAAACATAGAACCACCACAACTCTACCAAGAAGAACCACCTTCCTACTATGAACCCTCCCCCCAATTTGATGAACCCTTCCACCCACCCCAATCTCTAATGGATGAAACCCTTGGTGTTCTTGTTCAAGGGCAAGAAGGGATAAAAAGGGATGTGCAAAATTTCATGGCCGCCTTGGATGCGGTAATAAATCAATTAGCCTCCCAATGCTTGAACACTCAAGGAACTCCCATGGATACATGTGGAGAATCAAATGAAGAACATAGCATGAAGGAGAGATTGGAAACTCCGGTGGGAAACGAGGGAAGTTGCTTTGTATTGGAACAATTGGAGGAAGCTTTAATTGTTGAAGACAAGGAAGAAGTGGTAGAAGACTTAGGAGATGCAGAGCTTCCATGGGAACATAGAGTTGAAGAAAACCCCTCCAAGATGATTGAAATTGATGCTAGGGAGGAAAGTGCACACCTTCCAAGGCATACTCCATATGAAGACTTGGATGGGATAGAGCAAGGATTGAGTTCCCTTGGTGATGAAGATCAAGCATCAAGTCTTAGTGGTGAAGAATCCTTTGAGCATGAAGAACCTTCTCCCGTTGGATTTGAAAGCGTTGAGGAGGTAAATTTTTCTCACCCTCCCTATTATGATTTGAGTAAAGGAAAAGGTTTAGATAAAATTGTTAAACAAAGTATTGAGATTAAGAGATCTTGTGAAGAGGTGGAAGTCCCTAAAAATAGAAGAACAAGGGTTGGCTATGCTTTGTCAAGATCTTTGGAAGCATCTTTGCCTAGGTTGCCATCTACACCTTCATTTGAGTGGGTGAAATTCATTTCTATTAGCTTTATTATCCCACTTGAATATGGTTTTCTTGAAACGGATGGCCAACCTAGGGAAGTTTGTGGGATGAAGCGTAAGCAACAAAGGTTTTGTGGTGGGCGTTGCAAATCAAGGCTCATTATGGTTGATGCATCAAACATGAGATATAAAGGTTGGAGTAGTGCTCAAATAGATGGGTCTAGCAGGATTGTTGGCTACTATATAGAGAATTCAACTTACTCACCACCCGGTTGGACTAATAATGATGATCAACCTCAAGACGGGTGTGAAAACAAAGTGTGGGATCCCGGATTACAAGAAGAGGATCAACTTTGGGAGCCCCAAGCTTGTGAAGAACTCCATCAAGACTTGGCTCAATCCATGAAGAATCTTGGGGCACAATGGAGAACCAAGCATTGGTGAGAGTTCCAAGATGAATACAAGCACAAGCCACCTTGATGAGGAGCTCCCCATAAGTCCAACTTAAGAACAATAAACAAAAGTGCTAGGTGGGAGACACCCCACCATGGTAAAATCCTTTCATTTTCTCTTTTGTACAAATTAGTAGAATTAGTTTAATTTCATGTTTTGTTTAGTTAGTTGAGTTTAATTGGTAGTTTAGTATGTTAAATAAGGTTTTATGGTGTTTTGGTAGTTGTTTGGAGGTTTAGAATGCTTGGATTGGTGCAAAAAACATAGCAAAAAAATTTTTCAAAAACAGAGCACCATCCACGCGTACGCGCACTGCGTGCGTACGCGTGCATCAAGTGTTTGGACCATCCACGCGAGCGCGCCATGCGTGCGTACGCGTGGATTGAGAAGTTCCACCCTCCATGCATTTTTTCAGAGAGTTGTGCCTGCGCCGCGCCAACGTTGTGCCTTTGGCACAAACCTATTTGCGTGCTCGCGCACATGACGCGTACGCGCCACTCTCGGAATAAGCCATCGACGCGGACGCACTCTGTACGCATACGCGTTGCGTCCATTACACCACCATCCGCACTCACGCGCCATGCGTGCGTACGCGCGGATTTCCTTCCTTCACCACATTTCGTTTCTTCTCCTCTTTCTATTTCTTTCCTTCTCCTTTCTTCTTCCCTCCTCCTACCCCTCATCCAACACTTTCAAACACCATGGATAACCATTTATTTTAGTTAGTTAATTAGTTAGTCGGTTAGTTAATTCGTTAGTTTTAGTTTAGTTTTAAATTTATTTTCTCTCTTTTCATTATAAGTGTTGGATTATTGACTTTGTTTACTATACATTGCTGCCCTTATTGCCTAAATGCTATTTTAGCATGAATGTTTTTAGATAATCTTTGTTGGATTCTATGATTGAGGTTATATTTTACTACTTGGTTTTGAATTTTTCATGCTTACCTTTTGAAAATACCAAGTGATGAGAATTGCCTTTGAGTTTGTAACTCTTCTTGAATTGCATGATTTGGCCACCATGTAATTTGAATCCTTTTCCTCGATTAGGCAACCTCTTGATGGATGATGTTGTGTATTTACCTTAATGCATTGTATTTCATGATCATACGCATCCATATGTGTTTGACTTGAATGCTTTCATGCTTCTTTAATGCTTGTTTTACCTTACAAGTTTACTTAAAGCATCTCAAGCACACTAGGATAAGTGAAGTACATGCTTCTTTTGTGACATCTCCCTTTTATGCTAATGTGTGTTCTAAATCGCGCAATTTAGAATTCACACACATATTTGTCATTAATGTCACACTAATTCACTCACTCAATTCTAGTGATTAGTACCTCATTCCAACAATGTATGCTTCCTTGCTTTTATATCTTCTCATCTTATGGTGTTATATTTTTGTTTTTCATGATGATGCACCACAAGCAAACATGGAAATGGAAGCACGACTAAGAACACGCAGCAATCCGGAGATTCGCCGTACCCCCTTGCTCATCTTTGAATGCACCGAGGACGGTGCAAACTTTTAAGTGTAGGGAGGATGTCCGACCGGTCGACGATTTTGGGTGACAAATTTCTAATCCCAATACTTTTGCATTTTATTTTAGGTTTTTAGGATTTTTGTTGCATTTTCTTAATTTTGCATATATAGACAAAATAAGCTTAGTCAAAATAATAAAATTTTTCAAGATTTCTATCTATAGGGCACCTCAATTGATTTGAGTGAAAACTTTTTATAGAGCTTGCTTGAATTATATATATCTTGTGGATCATGTTTTGAGCTAAGAACACAAGCTTGTGAGATTTGAGCCTAATGGCGTGGTTACATCTTATAACCACTTATTTTTCCTTCTTGTGTGCATTATTCTCTTTCTATGAATGTAATCTTCGATTTGTTTGATTCTTTATGTCCATTATTTTGTGTATTCAAGCATTTATATGATTGAGGCCATCATTTCATTAGCTCACTTACCCAAATAGCCTTACCTTTTATCTTCCATTGTTAGCCAACTTTGAGCCTACGATTATCCCACTTGTTCTTAATTTTAGCACATTACAAGCTTAAAGCGAAAAATAATAAATGTCCTTAATTTGGATCTTTGATTAGCTTAGGCTAGTGTGTGTGAGTACCATTCAAGTGTGGGAATCTTGGAACATTGGGGGAATAAAAAGGTAGTTTTGTATTGTTATTGAAAATATTGGAAATTGGGCACATGCTCATGTATTGATCAAATGTAAAACCTTATGCATTGAGGTTCTTGTATATAGAAAGAAAAAAAAAGAGAAAAACAAAAGAAAAAGAAAAGAAAAATAATATGGAAAAGAAAAAAATAGAAAAAGAAAGAAAAAGAAGAAAAATAATAAAAAGGGGACAAAATGCCCCAAAGCAAGCCCAATAAGGGTCAACGCATAAGTGTTGTGAAATGAAAAGAAAATGCATGAGTATGTGAAAAAAAAAAGTGAAAAATGGGTAGTTAGGTTAGAACTTAATTGAATAGGATGTCATAGGTTAGGTGGGAAGTCTAAGCTTATCAAAGATTCAAATTTCAAGCTCACTTAACCAAATATGCATCCTACCTTGACCCTAACCCCATTACAACCTATGAAAAGATCTCATGATATATGTATGCATGCATGGAATATTTGTTGATTGTTAGAAGAAAAACAAATCTTAGAAAGCATGATTAGGAGAGAATTGAGAGAATCAACCCTAAACACTTGAGCGAATAGAGTGCAAACACATCCGGTGAGGGTTTGATGCTCAATTACATGTCTCCACCTATGATCATCTCTTTTCATGCAAATTTGTAAAAATATTTAATAGCTCAATTCAATTGTGGATTAGACTTGCTAGTCCTTTAGCCCTTCTGTATATATGTATTCTTGAGAAATTGATTTATTTTGACCAAGCAATTGCATTCATGTAGATAGTTGCATATAGGTAGATCGCATTTAGTTAGTTCCCATTGAATAAATGCCATATCCTTACTTCATTCTTGGTTTTAGCATGAGGACATGCTTGGTTTAAGTGTGGAGAAGTTGATAAACCCCATTTGTAGGGTTTATCTTGTGCTTGATTTAGGGGATTTTATAACCTTTTACCCACATTTATCCATTGAAATAGCATGATTTTATAACTTCTCCTTTAATTGTGCTTAAGAGTGAAAATATGCTTTTTAGGACTTAAAATAGCTAAATCTAATTCTCCTTGATTCCATTAGATGCCTTGATATGTTTGCTAAGTGATTTCAGATTTAGGAGGCAAGGATTGGACCAAGGGAATGAAGGAAAAGCATGTAGAAATGGAGAACTCATGAAGAAATAAAGGAATCGCAAAAGCTGTCAAGCCGACCTCTTCGCACTTAATCGACCATAACTTGAGCTACAGAGATCCAAATGATGCGGTTCCACTTGGGTTGGAAAGCTAACATCTGGGGCTTCGAAACGATATAAGATTTGTCATAGTTGCTATACGTATAAGGATGCGTACGCGCACTGTATGCATATGCATTGATGGTGCATGTCACTTTTTAAAATGCAACTCATGGCCAGCGAATTCAAAAGCCTTGTGGGCCCAATCCAACTCATTTCCGATGCTATTTAAGCCAAGGATTAAAGAGGGATGAGGAAGTTAGTTACCATTAGTCATAGTTTAGTTTTAGAAGTAGTTTCTAGAGAGAGAAGCTCTCACTTCTCTCTAGGATTAGGATTAGGATTAGGTTTAGTTCTTAGATCTAGATTTTAATTCATCTTTTTCTACTTCTATCTTCTCAATTCTTTGTTGTTACATTCATTCTTCTTTCATTCTTTTGTTGTAATTTCCTTTATGTTGTTCTTATGTTTTGTTGTAGATCTACTATTGTTCCTTCCATTTTATTTCAATTCAATAAGAGGTAATTCATGTAGATCTTGTTTCCTTTATTTGTTATTGTTAATTCTTTGCAATAATTGTTGTTAGATTTTATTCTTGTTGTTGATTTACTATGTTTTCCTTTTGTGCCTTCCAAGTGTTTGATGAAATGCTTGGTTGGATTTTAGAGTAGAGTTTTATGTTCTTGGCTTGGAAAGGTAACTTAGGAACTCTTGAGTTACTAATGTCCAAGTAATTGATGATTGGAATCCATTGACTCTAGTTCTCACTAATTGAATTAGTGGAGAGTTAGGACTTATGGACTAGGATTGATATAGCTCATTTGACTTTCCTTTACTACTAGTTAGAGGATGATTTAATGAGATTAATCCTTGCCAATTCTCATATTGTGGTTAGTGATTAGGATAGAGATCCTTGACCACCAACCCTTGCCAAGACCTTTTTAGGCCTTAGTTTACTTTCTTGCCATTTATCTTTCATGTTTCTTATTAAAACCCCAAAAATAACTTACAACCAATAATAAAACACTTCATTACAATTCCTAGGGAGAACGACCCGAGGTTTGAATACTTCGGTTATTAATTTTAGGTGTTTGTTACTTGTGACAAACAATCTTTTGTATGAAAGGATTATTGTTGGTTTAGAAACTATACTTGCAACGAGAATTCATTTGTGAATTCTAAACCGTCAAAAGTCCAATCATCAATGAGCTGTACTCAAAACTTAGAATGCATAAATATGTAGTAAACACAGTTGATGGGAAGTTAGATTTTGGATTTTAATTAAATGGATTGTCTTGAGTTAGGTGGAAAGTTTATGTTAATTAACAATTCAGATTTTAGTCCATTTGGCCAAATACAATCCTACCTTGACCCTAACCCCATTACAACCCTTAAAAGACTTCTTGATTTGTGTATTGGTGAATTAAATTTTTGTTGATTGTTAGATGAAGAGCAAGCTATAGAAAGCAAGATTAGTAGAGAATTGAGAGAATTGACCCTAGACACTTGAGAGTTAGAATGATATACACTACTAATAAGGGTTCAGTGCTTAATTCTATGTTCCCTGCTTTTATGAGCTATCTTCTTCTTGCAAGTTATTTATATTGTATTTTGTGATTTGAATTAGTGAAATCCAGTTCATATTTATTCTTGAAAGATTTATTTATTTTTTCACCAAGTAGGTAGAATCATTTTAGCATGTAGTTGCATTCACATTCATAGGTTGCATTGCATGAGGACATGCTAATGTTTAAGTGTGGAGAGGTTGATAAACCACTATTTTATGGTTCACAATGTGTTTAATTGTGTGATTTTATCATGGTCTTTACCCACTTATTCATATAATTAGCATGCATTTATATTTCCTTCCTAAAATTATTACATGATTGAAAACATGCTTCTTTGGTCTTAATTTAGCTAAACTTAATCCTCTCTTATTACCATTCGATGCCTTGATCTGTGTGTTAAGTGTTCCAGGCTTTATAGGGCATGAATGAGTGAGAGATTGGGAAGAAAGCTTGCAAAAATGGAAGGAACACAAGAAATTGAGGAGATGACCAGCGAGAAGTGACGCGTACGCGTCAACGACGCGACCGCGCGGAAGAAAGGAATCCGCAGTGACACTGTCGCATGGCTCACGCGACCGCACGGATTGGAAAAGCACAAGTGACGTGGAAGCGTGGACGACGTGAACGCGTGGCAGGGAAAAACGCGAATGACGCGATCGCGTGACGTGCGCGATCTGCAGAATTACAAAAGTCGCTGACAGAGATTCTGTGCCGCATTTCAACCCAGTTTTTGGCCCAGAAACACAGATTAAAGTCAGGGAACTTGCAGAGACTCATCATGCTCTCATAATTCATAATTTTAGTTTTAGATGTAGTTTTTAGAGAGAGAGGTTCTCTCCTCTCTCTTAGGATTTAGGTAGGATTTTTAGAAATTAGGATTTATTTCAACTCTTCATCAGGCTCAATATCTTTTTATTTCGACTCCTCTTAATTGTTGATTATTGATGTTGCTTATTTGGCTTATGACTCTTCATATTTTGATTGATTTTATTTTATTAATGCAATTGAGGTATTTCAGATTTATGATTCTTTTCTCTAATTTATGTTATGGATGCTTGTGCTCCGTCCAAATTATTTTCATTCAAGTAGGTTTTATTCCCTTTTGGCTTTGGTTGATTAATTGGTAACTCTTGAGTTATCAATCTCATTGTTGACTGAAAATTGGAATTCTTCAAGAATTGATTTGAGATCCAATAACTCTAACTTTTCCTAAGGAAAGACTGGGACTTGAGGATTCGAATTAATTCATTCACTTGACTTACCTTCATAGTTAGAGGTTAACAAAGTGGGAGAAAAATCCAATTCTCATCACAATTGACAAGGATAACTAGGATATGACTTCCAGTTCACATACCTTGCCAAGAGTTTATTTTACAGTCAATTATTTATTTTACTTGTCATTCATCATAATTGTTCCTCATTCTTAAAACCCTCAATTTACAAACTCATAACCAATAATAAGAACATACCTCCCTGCAAATTCCTGGAGAAGACGACCCGAGGTTTAAATACTTCGGTTATCAATTTATTTAGGGGTTTGTTACTTGTGACAACCAAAACGTTTGCACGAAGGGATTTCTGTTGGTTTAGAATCTATATCTACAACGTGACTATTTTTATAAAATTCTTTACTAGCAAAAATCCTAACGTCAATGACTTGACTTTCCCATGGAGGTTCAGCATCTCCCAAGTCTTCAACCACTTCTTCCTCTTCAATAATTACTGCTTTGCCCAATTGTTTTAATATAAAATCGTACTCATCCTTGATGATTTTCTTTCCATGACAACTCCTTTCAACTATTCTTTCATCTTCAAGGGTCTCTCCTATCTCCATATTTTGGGCATCATCTTGCTCTAAGACAAAATCAGACTCCTCCTTGATGTCTTCTTTCACTAATTCTTCAACCACTCCTTTGACTTCAAGGGTCTCTACTACCTTCACCTTTAGGGCCTCCTCTAGCTCGTTATGAAGTATGAATTCGCAAAGATGATCCCTACTCTCTTGTTCTATGTAAATAGCATAACTGGGATCATCTTTCTCTTGGATTGATGGATGTGTGGGTGCTCTTCTATGGAGGATGGTGATGGGATGGAAAGATCATTATGTGGTTGAAAAGGAAGCACATTAGAGCTTGAGGGTTAAATATTGGAGGTATTCGATGACCCAATCTGGGAGACGAGAGCTTTTATAGCAGAGGTCAGGCCGGTAAGTGTGTTTTCCATGGTCTTTTGTCTTTGGTGCATAACACTAAAAGTGTTATTATCCCGTGGAGGTTGGGGTGGATAGGAAGGTTCATTATTTTAGAGAAAGGGTTCATAATAGAAAGGTGGTTCTTCTTGGTAAGGGTATGGAGATGATGAATATGGAGGTGGTGATTCATGAGAGTAATTGTTTTGGAATTGGGGTGGTTCTATGTATGGTTCGTTCAGCTCATAGTGTGGTTGGTATGGTGGATATGGATTAGGGTCATATGGGGGTGTTTGGTGGTAAGGGGCTTGTGAGTATGGTGGTTCAAAGCTATGTTGAGGAGGGTGTTTATAGGCGTATGATGGTGGTTGTTGAAAATCAAAAGAGCGCTCACCATAGCCATTATCTTGATATGCTTCTTGGAATGGCTCTTGGTCGTAGTATGTTGGCGGAGGCTGTTGCCAAGAGGGTTGATCAAATCCTTGTGGCTCTTCCCAACTTTGGTTTTCCCATCCTTGATGCATGTTCTCATTGTAATCTCCTCTCCCTGCAACATAATTGTAACCAAACTCATAGCCAAAGGGGTGAGAATTCATAGTAGCTAATAAAAATAAAAAAAAAAACAAAAATAAATAAACAAGAAAAAGAAAATGTTTACAATAACCAATAATAAGGCACACGTTTGCAATTTTTCGGCAACGGCGCCATTTTGACGAGAGGACTTTTGCCGGTAAAGAAATTCACAAATATAATCGCGTTGTAAGTATAGTTTCTAAACCAACAGAAAATCCTTTCGTACAAAAGTTTTGGTTGTCACTTAAGCAAACCCAATAAAAATAAATAACCGAAGTATTCAAACCTCGGGTCGTCTTCTCAAGGAATTGCAGGGAAGTATGATTTATTATTAGTTATGGAAAAAGATACACTTTTGGGTTTTTTGTATAAGATAAAAAGCAACAATAGTAAATGGCAAAAGAAATAAAATAATAACAATAAAAAGCCTTGATTAGGAGAGATTAATTGGAAGTTCTATCCTTGTTGAATTTCTCAAGATTAACAGTAATAGGTTGTTGTTTCTACTTAGTTATCCTTTACTAAATAAAGAAAAGTTAAGTTGGGAGCCAACTTCTATTCACAAGTCCTAATCCTCTCCCTTGGGAAGGATTAGCGTTAGTGACTAGAGAGCCAGCCAACAATAAACACAATTACAAATTAACTCTTTAGTCTTCCAACTCAAGAGTCTCCAAATATTAATCAACTCAAAAATCAAGTTGGGAGCCTACTCCATTGACATGGATGCCAATTTTATAAACCGTGAAAGGGAATAAAAAGGGAACATGGTAATTAAAATTCAATTGGAAATAATTAAATAAATAATAGATTTAAATGGAAAAATACTATGGAATAAATGCAGAATATAAAAATCTTAAATTAAAAGAACATTGAACCTGGAATGAAGTAGTAATCATAAAATAGAAGAAATCCTGAATCCTAATCCTGAGAGAGAGGAGAGAGCCTCTCTCTCTCTAAAACTACATCTAAAAAATATAAAATTGTGAATTATGAATAAATCTCTTGAATGGATGCATTCTCCCACTTTATATCCTATAATCTGTGTTTTTTGGGTCGAGAACTGGGCCAGAAGCAGCCCAGAAGTCGCTGATTGCGAATTTTGCACGCTGATTTTTGTCACTGCGACGCGTCCGCATGGAGCACGCGTTCGCGTCACCTAGCTGTATGGCCACTATAGCAAATTATATATTATTTCGAAGCCCCAGACGTGAGCTTTCCAACAAAACATGAACCGCCTCATTTAGACCTCTGTAGCTCAAGTTATGATCGATTTAGTGCGAGAGGGTCAAGCTGACAGCTTTGCAGTTCCTTCAATTTCTTGTATTCCTTCCACTTTTGCATACTTTCTTTCCATTCTCCAAGCCATTCCTGCCCTGTAATCTCTGAAATCACTTAACACACATATCAAGGCATCAAATGGTAATAAGAGAGGATTAATAATTAGCAAATCTAAGGCCAAAGAAGCATGTTTTTAATCAAAGCACAGAATTTGGAAGAAAAATGTAAAACATGCAATTAGTATGAATAAGTGTGCAAAGATTTGATAAAAACCACTCAATTGAGCACAAGATAGACCATAAAATAGTGGTTTATCAGCAGCTTTGTTCTTTTGTTTTCCAGGAGTGTAAGCATTTCAATTTGCTTGAACTTGTCAGCTTGGATTTTCTCAAGTTATTTTTCATATTCTCCTCGTTCAGTATTGAGTGAGACAAGTTTCTGGATAAGGAGATGCTGCTCTTGTTGGGCTACAGCAAGAGGTTTGGCTATAGTGGCTCGATTTTGGCAAATGGTAGCAAGTTGTTCTTGAATTTGAGCCAATTTTGCTTCGAGTCTTGCTTCTTCCTGATCATGGAAAGGTTGTACAGAGATAGCATGAGATATTTTCAGATCAAATTCTTCACCAGAAGCTTGAATGGGTATGGCTTCTTTATTTTTAGTTTCATGAAGTTGAAACTGAGATGCAACACTCTCATTGAGAAGTGATTTGAATTTTTGAATCGAAGTAGAATATGGTGTGTTGGTTGGGAATTGAAAAGAGAATTTTAAAACATCATCCAAGATTTGGTTGAGAATTGGATCATTAACCCAGGTGGTAGGAGGGTGATCCAAGAGCTTGATGAGTGTCGAAGTTGTTCCCGAGTGGTAGAATCTAATTCGATCAAAGGCCTTGATGTAATAGGTCTTGAAATTGTTGGTGCAGGCACTGGTACTTTATTTTCTTGGATGATTTTATTTAAAACAGAAGCCAGATCTTCTAAAGTAGCACTGGTTGGAGTGGTAGGAATATTTGATGTTCCTGGTCTTGGTCCTGGAGGAGTTTGGAGTGAAAGATCAGGATGCAACTCTGGAGGGGTCTCTAATATCTTGGACCTAGAAGAATCTGAATTAGTAGTGTTGACAGCCTTAGAAGCAGAGTCAGAATTTAGGACTGCTTGGTTCTCTTCAGTGAAAGCAGCTTGATCATTTGGTGAAGTTATTTCAAATCTGATGGTTTCTTCTGGAGAGTGTTGCAAATAATTTGTTGTTGAATCAATCACCTGTGTTGTGTGAAAAACAGGTGGAAAAGCGGCTAGGATTGTCTGAGTAGGTCCTGTGAATTGAATGGAGTCATGTGATGTAGATTGTTCTTGGCCTTGTGGTTGTGGTAGAATTGATGGGTCGAGAATCCCAGCAGTTGCTTTTGAATGAGCAAAATTAATAGGCTAATATAAAAGGTACACAATTATAAATTGAAAATTTATTTTAAATCAAAATATGATATGTGTAGAAATAATGGTATTGCCTGAGAAAGCCTGGATCTTAGTACTAGCCAAGAACCAGGATCAGAATCGGCTGCCTCTTCCGATGGAGAAGAGATTGTGATAGTATCTTTATTGACTGGCTCACTTTCGTCAGCGCTTTCACTCGATGTCAGTAGTACTAGCTTATAAGAGATTTAGAATTAAATCTAGATAAAGATGTATAACTTATAAGGTTGTTAAGTTAAAGAGAGGAATTATGAAATTACCTTTCGAGATGTTTTGGTAGGAGTTTTTCTACTTTTGGATGGTGGTGGTCGAACAGCTTTGACTTTTCTTTTTCGAGATCTTTTCAGGGAACCTTCAGTAGCAGGGAAAGTGCGAATTGCAGTTTGCTGAATTTCTTCCAAGGTACGATTGTACACCATGAAATTGAAGCGGTCCCTACGCTGCTGATTCTTTAAGAGGCAAGAATCAAAGTCTTCTTGGGTGGTTAAAGTAAAGTGACAGAAGGGTTCATCATTTCGAGGTTGTGGTGTTGGTATGACTTGAGAAAGTCCAAATTGTCTGGCTGTCATATTTGGAGCATACATGGTGATTTTGAATTTCTCCTTTTTGTGTAAAGGTAACCCTGTTGGTATTACTTGTAGAGCCAGCATGTTTGCCCAACTTCGATTTGCAAGATCATTTACTTCATTGGTGTCAGGAAAGTGTAAACGGTCTAACCAAGCAGGACCACGGTTGCGACGCAAGAAGGGAGTGAAATTGAGTTGGTCATTGTCAAAATCTTTAGAAGAATGGGAAAAGGAAAAAACAACCCAAAATCTATCTTCATCTGATTCGGTATCAGGAAAATTTGGCTTCAATTCAGTCAATCGAAAACCTTCAATGTATTGCTTGTCAGTGTTACCACTTGCAGGTTTTGTCATAAAATGTTCAAAAATGGCATTAAGCCATAGTTGGAGAAGCCATAAAGGGTCTCCTGCACTGATGATTTTGTTGTCTCGGAGGTCACAAACAAATTGACCGAGTTCTTCAAAAATGTGTCCTAAGAGAAGCTTGGCCAAATTGAAGGCTTTCCCTTCGTGAAGAAGAGCAGCAAGAGGAAGATAAATTCTCGACATTTGGAAACTTCGAGAGCAGAACAGGATGGCATTTAACCAATAAAATTGAAAGGCAACATGTTCATTATCAGTGATTTTTGTACCTTCTGCACCCATATTGTGGGCAATGAAATAACTGTAAGGGTTGGTCATGACCACAGTGTATTGACGCTTTGATTGCATGTCAGGAGTACAGTCTGGGGAGTTGATTGGAAGCCCTGTAATAGTAGCCACGTCCAGAAGAGACATTCCAATCATTCCACATGGAAGGTGGAAGTTGTTAGTTGTTCTGTTCCAGAAACAGGTCACAGTCCCAATCATCCAAGGGTGAGTGGTTAGTGAAAAGTGGGAGAGCCTTAGTAATTCATGGATTCCTGAAGATTTCCAATCAGCTATTTTGGTGGGCTCAAGGCGCCGATACCAAGCTGTGAAATCGTAGCCCCTAGGACTTATCTTCAGATTATTCCTGAAAGTTTTTTTATTAATAAAATGAGAAATATTGAAGGATTAATTTATCAACAAATCTTTCCCTTTGGCACTTGGGAAAAAAGAGAGTTTTTTGTTCGCCTTTTCCAGAGATTCAATTGGTCCAAGAAAACAGTGCGTCTCAACTCCAATGGTGAAAGGAATTAGGATTCTGGAGTCCCTGGATGGCAAATGAGGATCGTCGATGACTTCATCATTGACTTGGTTGAGAATGCGAAGAGCTTGCGGGGATTATGGTACAATTTCTTGACCTTTTCCTTTATCTTGAGTGGTAGTCTGGGAAGAGGAACCATCCATTTTCAGGAGGAATAAGGATTGAAGATTTTGTAAAGAAATCTGGAGGTATAGAGAAAATTTAGAGAATAATGGGGTTCAGGAAGTTTGAATAAAAGTGAGAGTAATTAATTTAAAGCATCATTGTAGTCGTTACTGAAAAAGGAATGTGAAGAGAGGTAACTTCGTGAAGAATATGAGGTGATAGAGAAAAAAAGCACAAGTCTCGGGAAACGTGTCGAATGGATCAATTGTAATGAGAGATTTAATGGTAATTAATGTTGATTTGGGAAATGACGTTTCTTTGGATTAAATGCTCTATTTTTCTATAATGACATCGAAAGCAATCATATTAATCCAAGGGTGCAATTTGTTGATCGAAAATATTTTCGACCAAAGAGAGTTGTCAGATCGATGTGAATCAAGTTTGATTTCTCGAGAAGACACGTATATAAGAGTTTGAGAGTAGCCAACGTCCAATTGGGTTTCAATTATGATGTTAAATCGATTAAGGTTAAATCGAGTAAGGAAATCGATTTAAAGAATCGAGCAAAGTCTTCGAAGAGTTGGTTGGATAGAAGTGAAAGCGAGAATGTTAGTAGCTTTTATTACGTAAGGAAAACATGGGGAATATCTATAATCACGCAGCGGGAACAGTTACCAAGAGTGATTGTATTTCAAAATTTATAATTTCTTATTTAATTGTAATTAATTGTAATTTAATTAACCGTTATGTAAAATAGCCTATAAATACTGTGAAGTGTTAGGGAATAATGGTCGAAACTTTCACTCAGAAAAAAGACTCTAAACATTCTCACATCTAAGCGATTCCCTGAGTTTGCAATCGAGTTACACATTCTGTAGGGTTCTTTCCACTTTCTTCTTCAATTTATTTTCTTTTCTGTAAAACTTAACTTTTCAATTAAGTTTATTCTTCAAGTGTTCTTTACTTCCTTTGTTTATTTTACCTTTCTGCATTTTATTCTGTTTGATTAGTCTTTCAATTTAATTTAAATCATCGTTATTACTTTTTCTTTTAATTTTCAAGCAAATCTTCCTTTTCATAAATTATTTAGATTTTATTTAAGAACTTTAATTTTTGAATTGCACTTATCAATTTTACAAATTTATTTTATGGGGCACTCTACTATACAGATTGGGGTGGTATAAAAAGAGAATATAAATTTCTTTTATAGTTATTTTTTATTATTTTATTATTATTCAAAATGTGAGTCTTACCTTTATCAATTTCTCTTTTATCCTATTAAAGGAAACATCTGTGAACTTACATCTGTACCTTATAATTCACCTTATTTTATTCTTTTATTGTTGAAACTTGTCTAATCGAAGACGCTTTGATGCACTTCAAAAAAATTGGTACTCGCACAGAGAAGTTGATTTCGCTCCCAGACCATTAGCATGGAACCACCTTCGACAAAACACCTAGTAAAAGTAAACATGATAAAGAAGACGGCAATGTTTTAAAAAATATATGTAAAACTGTAAAAGAGAAGAAAGTTCAATCTGTTGCAAACATCGATAATTCGTGCATCCAAAGTACGTTGGTATGCCACATCCTCCGATATTCCAGGTTAGGAGCCAACACTTTGATCTAAACAATATACAATTTTTCTACTTTTTTGGAGAAGTGTAAATATATATAGAAGGAATATAGATTATTTTTTTTTTGTACTTTTTTTTTTAAATCACCCGACCTACTAAAGAGGGACTCAAAAATTGAAAGGTCATCAAGACCCACCCAGGAAGGCGAGAAGCCGTGGAACCTTGGATGCTCGGTGCATGATACATGGCTAAAGCAGATTGAGTTACAAATTCTTAAATGCTTTAATGGTGGTAACGCTTGAAAGTACATAAAAATTGCTCAAAAATGGAATTACAAAGGAGTAAATGATAAATTTTTCTCTATCACACTAACTTTGAAAATCGTTCAAATTTAAGTGTTGGAGTGTCTAACAGTCATCTCCCATTAATTGGATGAACTCAACTTAAAAAGACAAAATTATGAAGTTTTCGATATTTTTGTAGACGAAAAGTACAAGTAACTCTGAACAATAGCCATATTATAATATTTATTATTTTCACATAAAACTAATAATATTCATTAAAATAATTTTTTTATATTATATTGCCTTTAGATAAATTTCATAAAATGGAGAACAATCATAATTTTGCGGTCTTCTATCAAGATATACACGGCAAATAATTAATTTACCTCTAATGCAAATGGTGTATAAATTAAATAATTTTGTAGTCTTGTATATGTATAATTATTACACACTACACAGTACCGATGACATTGTTTATTATATTATAAAATTAATTAAATCTTTATACTAAGATTAAAGTATCCAAAGAATACTATGTGAAACACTTTTTCTGAGTTATAAACACAGACGAATAAACCAGATGACAATATAAAACAGAGAATAAAAAAAATAGTAAATATTACTTGCGGAATACACTACTGATTTCAATTTTGTATTTGAATTTAGAGTGACGATAGAGTTGAAAAAAAACAAAAAAGAAAAATCAAAACTTTTTCTTTTGTTCATTAAAAATATGGCAACAGCAACACACCTCTAAAGCGGTGTCTAGATTTGATTCCAACATTTATAGTTCAAGCCTAAAAATATTGGTGGGCATAGAATGGTTCCTTTTTGAAGAAGAACAAAAATGTTTCTTTTACTTTGATATGATAAAAAGAAATATAATATAAAGAACAATTTTAACGAATGCCTGCAAGCTGTATCGTGTTCTATTTTATGTTTTCGTATTATGAAATTACTAGTGAACTGCATAAATGTCTGCATTGGTGGTATATGTGCAGTGCTACTAGCATACATGATACTCTTCATGGTGATATAGGTATCTCATTTAATTTTGTGTTTTATAAATAAAAAGATGATGTGTTTATATTTGTAATTTTTAAAAGTTATGAATGTTTTTAAAAATATCTAAAAAATTATTTTTTAAAAATTAATTTATATTTGTCAAAATTAAAAAGTTTAATATAATTTTGTATATTATAAATTTATATGTATATTTATATTTATTATAGGCTTTTTAAATTTTAAAAACTGTTTTAGTAAATATAGTTATTATTATTTGTACTTATTAAAAATTATTTTTAGTTTAATTTACCAAAAATAAATACTACAGTTTTTAGAAAATTATATTTCAAAAAAAAATGATAAATTACTTTTGAAAAATAATAATTTTACTAAACTAACTCTACGTGTGCTAGACAATATAATATATATTTAGGTAACTATGTAAGAGAGAATATAATGATTATAATTGACTTATCCATTATGGTTATTATATTGCTGGATTTATTTTCATATATAAAAAGGAAAAACGAAAGCTTTAGGACGATTTTACAAATTTGAAAGAAATAGAACAAGCAGTGCCAAAAGTCACAATTCATACTTGAAAATAATATTATTGAGGTAAAGTTATATTTTCTTGTAATACTAAAATGAAATCCTTTATATATATAAATTATATCAAGGAAAATAAATGAAATGTAGGAGCTATAAATGAAACACCAACCAAAATGGAATTACAGTCTTATATTAAGAATTGAGGACCCAAATGTTGTGCTTTATATATCTATAATTTCCACAAGAAAACAATAGTTAGCTAAATGTAATCCCAGTTGTGCTACTTATAGGTTGATCATCAGTACATACTAATTACAATGGTACTTAGAGCTACCTTTGGGGGGAAAAAAGTTACAGGTAATTTCTAAATGTAATCTCAGTTGTGCTCGTAACTTAATGAGGTCTCTGTCGCTAAATACTTTTAGTTAGAAATTTTTCTTTCTAAATGCAACTAACTGGACCATATTTGGAATATGAAATTCTCTTATTCTCTAAATTTGCATGGCCATGTCATTTTATTATACTGTTAATTAGTACTGTCCTTTCCTTTGATTAACAAATTCCTCAACCTCTTTTTTTCGTGGTATGATCCTTAACCTTTTTTATTTCCTTTGTTTTCGGTATTTGGAAGAGGCCGAAGCCCAAATTAAAATTTACAGATATTCATTGTTGAAGAGCTCTAAGTTGGGAGAATATACATGAACGGGGCAAAGGCCCAATTAGAGATTTTACGGGCCAGAAAATATGTGTCGCAAGCCCAATAGGACTACTTAAAATTGTAAATATTGCCTTCTGCACGCATCAACTTATTGGCTAGCGACAAATTCTTAAATAGAACTCCGATATGACGTATTTATCCTTGACCTGCCGAACTGAGGGATACTGTGGAAAATAAAAATTTTTTTGTAAATTTGTAACCAATTTAGAGTGGTCTAGTAGTTAAATGACTAGTTTGCTTCAACAAGTGTTGGGGATTCGAATCATAACTTGTGCATGCAACAACCCACTTACCAACAACGAACCCTTAAATGGAGCTTATGTCCATGGCGGATTAGTCATTCGCCTACTAGGTTAGAAGATGGCGGGAAAATAAAAAATTGTAAATTTGTACTATGTGAAATGGATAATAAATTAATCAATTTGGAATAGTTAAGTGGTTAACTCATTCGTTTGTTTAAGATTCATTATTACCAGTAAACTTTTTATTCAACAAATTAATTTCTAACTTTTTAATTACCAGTAAAAAGTTTGAGTTTTTGTAAGAGAACTAAGAATTTTGTACAGACTGATTTAGGTTATTATTTTACATTTTATTATAAACCAAAAACAAATTGAAGCAACAAATTCAGAATCATCAACCAGCAAATTAAAAATCATAAATCCAGCAACTCAGAATAAGTATTTTTAACAAAAGTATAAAACAACCAAAAATAAATTAAAGTAGCAGTGCTTACGGGCGGCGAATGAGGAAGGAAAGTGACGGCGACGGAAGAATAGGATGTGATAGCGATGGAGGAATGGAATGAGCTCGGACAGAGAGCGACAGAGAGTGCACACACACACACACACATCTTCGTGCAACGACAACGAAAAGAGGAACGATGAGAAGAGTTCGGCACACAAACACATCTTTGTGCGACGACAATGATAAGAAGAATGAGAGAAGAGTTCGGCGATGAGAAGAGTGTGGTGGCACCCACGGTCCGACCTTGCCGGTGGCAACAACACCTTCTAACAGCGATGTAGATGAGTTCAACGGTGGAGATGTTTGAAGGGGATGGTGATGGTGGCTGACTTTAGGGTTGAGTTTCTCAGTTTTTAAAAGAGAAAAAGAGAGAAAGGGGGTTATGCTATTGTTGACTGCTGCTTTTTTTTTGGGCCTCAAAATAGTGTCATTTTAAGGTGGGACTTGTGAATCGGGAGGTTTAAAAACTGGGCCGGTTCTATCGGTTTGCTGGTTAATTACTAGTTTAGCTAGTTTTTTAATCAAATTTTTTGCAAGACAGTTTTGAGTATCAACTAGACTGGCCAAATGACCAATTTCTCGTTAATCCGAATTTACCAACTGGTCCAGTCTAGTTTTTAGAACATTGATAAAATGAACTCATGCACTCATTCACCGTTATTATCATTCTCAAGGAATTGTGATTGTAATTAGTAGCTACAATACATTGAACAAACACAACTCTTAGGCTGCATTTGGCAGAGAGACTAAGGCTAAGAGAGAGATATTTAATTAAATCTTTATATTGTGTTTGGTGAGTTAGGTCTCAGTATTCTATTTGGTTCAAAATAAATATGAAAACCGAAATAAATAAAATGACTAAATTACCCCAACCAATTAAAAAAAACTAAAATAACACCCTAACTCCCTAACCCAACCCTGTAGACATCCCTTTCCCATTTTTCTCTTCCCAATCTCTAGTGGCTCCCCAATCCCCATCTGTTCTCCACATTTTGTTGGCCCCACTTCCTTTCTCAGCGTTGAGTTTGCCTCCAGCGAAGAGGCGTTCCCACCGTTTCTCCATTACTTCGTATAACACTACAAGATTCATGTTGATTTGTGGAGGTTTTTTTTCTGGTTTGTGGGGTGAAAGAGAAAAACCGTTGGCTTAGAATTTCTTCTCGGTAAAAGAGAAATAACCTCGTTGCAAGTATAGTTCCAAACCGACAAGTAATGCTCAATCAAAGTTTAATTTTGGTTGCCACAAGTCCAACCCAATAAAAATAACTGAGAGTATTAGTCCGGGATCGTCTTCTCAAGGAATTGCAGTGAGGTATGCATATTACTGGTTATGGTATCTAAGGGGTGGGTTGATAAAAGTGCAAGAAAATAAAGCAAAAACAAATAATAAAAAGAGGCATTCATGACAAGGATTGAGAATCTAGACTTTCTATCCTAGTCACTAATCATATCACAATAATTATCAAGAATTTATCCTATTAAGTCATCTCCAATGAGAGAAGATACAATGTCATCTCCAACACTCGAAGAAAGTCTAATAAGACTAGTTAATCTCAATCCAAAAGTACTAATCAACTTACTAATTGAATTAGCAAAAGATTAGCGCCAATGAAAATAATATTAACTAACAACTCTAGATCACCAACATAAGTTGGGTATTCATGACTCAAGATTGCCTAATTTCTCTTTCCAAGCTAAGAATACTCAGAAATCTACTCTAATATCCAACCAAGCATTTTATCAAACACTTGAAAGACATAAAAGAAAAGAATCATAAAAGTACAAGAATAATAAATCTACCAACTACCAATTGCAAGAAAATAACAATGACAACTCAAATCAATAATAAAAGAACATCAAACATTAAATGCATTAAATGAAATCCAAATCCAACAATAGTTCATAAACATAAAAAAGAGGCATAAAAAGGGAAATTAACAAGAAGAAACTAGGGAATTAAACTACTAGAGCATGAAAATATAAAAGAAACAAGATGAAAACAAGAAATTAAAACTAGATAAAGAGGAAAATAAACCTAAGAACCCTAATTCTAGAGAGAAGAGGGAGCTTCTCTCTCTAGAAAACTACCTAAACCATGATCTTACACTAACTAATTGCTCTCCCCTTTGACCCATCTTGAATTTTGCATGAAATAGTCTCAGAAAGGAGTTGGATTTGGGCTTGGGCAGCTTAAAAATCACCCCCAGCGTTTTGCCTTTAATGAGGTCACGTGCTGATTGTGACGCGTACGCCTGGGTCACGCGTACGCGTCGTCTGGCTTTTTCTTGTCAAGCGTACGCGTCATGTCACACGTATGCGTCGCCTTCGACGATGCACCTCTTCACGCATGCGTGTTGATGAGCGGATAATTTATACGCTTTTTGGCATTGTTTTTAGGTAGTTTTTAGTAGGATCTAGCCACTTTTAGGGATGTTTTAATTAGTTTTTATGCAAAATTCACATTTCTGGACTTTACTATGAGTTTGTGTGTTTTTCTATGATTTCAAGTATTTTCTGGCTGAAATTGAGGGACCTGAGCAAAAATCTAATAGGAGGCTGAAAAAGGACTACATATGCTGTTGGATTCTGACCTCCCTGCACTCGAAATGGATTTTTTGGAGCTACAGAACTCTAAATGGTGCGCTCTCAATTGCGTTGGAAAGTAGACATCCATACTTTATTTGAGTTTAGACGACGCAAACTGGCATTCAACACCAGTTCCATGCTGCATTCTGGAGTAAAACGCCAGAAACACGTCACAAACCAGAGTTAAACGCCAAAAACATGTTACAACTTGGCGTTTAACCCCAAGAGAAGCCTCTGCATGTGTAAAGCTCAAGCTCAGCCCAAGAACACCCCAAAGTGGGCCCCGGAAGTGAATTTCTGCACTAAGACTTATTTCTATAAACCCTAGTAACTAGTCTAGTATAAATAGGACTTTTTACTATTGTATTTGGAGATCTTTGGACGAGCGTTTGGAACATCTTTGATTATTGTTAGTCCTTATTTTCATTTATGTATCTTCAATGGTGGAGTTTCTACACACCATAGATTAAGGTGTGGAGCTCTGCTGTTCCTTAAGTATTAATGTAAAGTACTATTGTTCTTCTATTCAATTCATGCTTATTCTTATTCTAAGATATTAATTCGCACTTCAACCTGATGAATGTGATGATCCGTGACACTCATCACTATTCTCACTTATGAACGCGTGCCTGACAAACACTTTCGTTCTACCTGTGAAAGCTAGAATGTGTCTTTCTTGGATTCCTGACCCACGACGCATGGTTGCCTCGCCTGACAACCGAGCCTCCCATTCCATGAGATCAAAGTCTTCGTGGTATAAGCTAGAATCCATTGGCAGCATTCTTGAGATCCGGAAAGTCTAAACCTTGTCTGTGGTATTCCGAGTAGGATCTGGGATGGGATGACTGTGACGAGCTTTAAACTCGCGAGTGTTGGGCGTAGTGACAAACACAAAAGGATCATGGGATTCTATTCCAACATGATCGAGAACCGACAGATGATTAGCCGTGTGGTGACAACGCATTTGGACCATTTTCACTGAGAGGACGAGAGGTAGCCATTGACGCCGGTGAAACCCGAACATACAGCTTGCCATGGAAAGGAGTAAGAATGATTGGATGAAAGCAGTAGGAAAGCAGAGATTCAGAAGGAACACAGCATCTTCATGCGCTTATCTGAAATTCCCACCAATGAATTACATAAGTATCTCTATCTTTATTTTATGCTTTATTTATCTTTATATTCGAAAACCATTATAACCATTAGAATCCGCCTGACTGAGATTTACAAGATGACCATAGCTTGCTTCATACCAACAATCTCCGCGGGATCGATCCTTACTCACGTAAGGTTTATTACTTGGACGACTTAGTGCACTTGCTGGTTAGTTGTGCGAAGCTGTGAAGAATGTGTGTGAACCAAAGTATTGTGCACCAAGTTTTTGGAGCCATTGCTAGGAATTATTCGAGTTGTGAAAAGTATGAGTCACAATTTTGCCTACCTTCAAAATCCCCAAACACCCATCAAAATCTCTTTCCCACCCAAACCCACCCTAAATGACCAAACCCAAACCCCTCTCCCTCCACTATATAAACCCCTCTATCCTTCTTCATTTTCACACAACATTACCCTCTCTTCTCCCCCTTGGCCGAAACCCACACCTCTCTCCCTATCCTCCATATCTTCTTCTTCTTCTATTCTTTCTTCTTTTGCTCGAGGGTGAGCAACTTTCTAAGTTTTGTGTGGTAAAAGCATAGCTTTTTTTGTTTTTCCATAACCATTGATGGCACCTAAGGCCAGAGAAACCTCAAGAAAGAGGAAAGGGAAGGCAATTGCTTCTACCTCTGAGCCATGGGAGATGAAGAGATTCATCTCAAAAGCCCATCAAGACCAGTTCTATGAAGCTGTGGCCAAGAAAAAGGTGATCCCTGAGGTCCCTTTTAAGCTCAAAAAGGGTGAATATCCAGAGATCCGACAAGAGATTAGAAGAAGAGGATGGGAAGTTCTCTCCAATCCCATTCAACAAGTCAGAATCTTAACGGTTCAAGAGTTCTATTCAAATGCATGGTTCACTAGAAACCATGATTAAAGCATGAACCTAAACCCAAAGAATTGGCTTACAATGTTTCGGGGGAAATGCTTAGATTTCAGTTCGGAGAACGTAAGGTTGGCGTTCAACTTGCCTATGATGCAAGAAGACGCACGCCCCTACATTAGAAGGGTTAACTTTGATCAAAGATTGGACCAAGTCCTCATGGACATATGTGTGGAAGGAGCTCAATGGAAAAGAGACTCAAAAGGCAAGCCGGTTCAATTGAGAAGACTAGACCTTAAGCTTGTGGCTAGAGGATGGTTGGAGTTCATCCAACGCTCTATCATCCCCACTAGCAACCGATCCGAAATAACTGTGGATCGGGCCATCATGATCCATAGCATCATGATTGGAGAGGAAGTAGAAGTTCATGAAGTCATCTCTCTAGAACTCTACAAAGTAGCCAAAAAGCCCTCCACCTTGGCAAGGCTAGCTTTTCCTCATCTTATTTTCCATCTATGCAACTTAGCTGGAGTTGCCATAGAAGGAGACATCCTCATTGAAGAGGACAAGCCCATCACTAAGAAGAGGATAGAGCAAACAAGAGAGCCCATTCATGGATCTCAAGAGACGCATGAGGAAGCTCATCATCAAAAAATCCCTGAGATGCTTCAAGGGATGCATTTTCCTCTAAACAACTATTAGGAACAACTCAACACTTCTCTAGAAGGATTGAGTCATAAAATGAACCAATTAAGGGTGGAATACCAAGAGCACTCCATTATTCTCAATGAGATTAGAGAAGATCAAAGAGCTATGAAGGAGGAACAACAAAGGCAAGGAAGAGACATAGAGGAGCTCAAGAACACCATTGGTCCTTCAAGAAGAAGGCGCCACCCTCACTAAGGTGGACTCATTCCTTAACTTCCTTGTTCTTATCTCTCTGTTTTTCGACTTTGTGCTTTATGTTTGTCTATGTTTTGAGTCTTTACTACATGATCATTAGTCTTTAGTAACTATGTCTTAAGGCTATGAATAATTCCATGAATCTTTCACCTTTCTTAAATGAAAAATTTTTTTAATACAAAAGAACAAGAAGTACATGAGTTTTGAATTCATCCTTGAAATTGGTTTAATTATATTGATGTGGTGACAATACTTTTTGTTTTCTGAATGAATGCTTGAAAAGTGCATATTTTTTTATTTTGTTGCTTATGAATGTTAAAATTGTTGGCTCTTGAAAGAATGATAAAAAAGAGAAATGTTGTTGATAATCTGAAAAATCATGAAATTGATTCTTAAAGCAAGAAAAAGCAGTGAAAAAGAAGAAGCTTGCGAAAAAAAAGAGAAAGAGAAAAAGCAAGCAGAAAAAGCCAATAGCCCTTAAAACCAAAAGGCAAGGGTAAAAAGGATCCAAGGCTTTGAGCATCAATGGATAGGAGGGCCCAAGGAAATAAAATCCAGGCCTAAGCGGCTAAATCAAGCTGTCCCTAACCATGTGCTTATGGCATGCAGGTCCAAGTGAAAAGCTTGAGACTGAGTGGTTAAAGTCGTGATTCAAAGCAAAAAAGAGTGTGCTTAAGAGCTCTAGACACCTCTAACTGGGAACTTTAGCAGAGCTGAGTCACAATCTGAAAAGGTTCACCCAGTCATGTGTTTGTGGCAGTTATGTATCCGGTGGTAATATTGGAAAACAAAGTGCTTAGGGCCACGACCAAGACTCATAAAAGTAGTTGTGTTCAAGAATCAACACACTTAACTAGGAGAATCAATAACACTATCTGAACTCTGAGTTCCTATGGATGCCAATCATTCTAAACTTCTAAGGATAAAGTGAGATGCCAAAACTGTTCAGAAGCAAAAAGCTACAAGTCCCGCTCATCTAATTAGAACTAATATTCATTGATATTTTTAGATTTATAGTATATTCTCTTCTTTTTATTCTATTTGATTTTTTGTTGCTTGGGGACAAGCAACAATTTAAGTTTGGTGTTGTGATGAGCGGATAATTTATAAGCTTTTTGGCATTGTTTTTAGGTAGTTTTTAGTAGGATCTAGTCACTTTTAGGGATGTTTTTATTATTTTTTATGCAAAATTCACATTTCTGGACTTTACTATTAGTTTGTGTGTTTTTCTGTGATTTCAGGTATTTTCTGGCTGAAAATGAAGGACCTGAGCAAAAATCTGATAGGAGGCTGAAAAAGGGCTACAGATGCTGTTGGATTCTGACCTCCCTGCACTCGAAATGGATTTTCTGGAGCTACAGAACTCCAAATGGCGTGCTCTCAATTGTGTTGGAAGTAGACATCCATAATTTATTCGAGTTTAGACGATGCAAACTGGCATTCAACGCCAGTTCCATGCTGCATTCTGGAGTAAAACGCCAGAAACACATCACAAACCAGAGTTAAATGCCAAAAACATGTTACAACTTGGCATTTAACCCCAAGAGAAGCCTCTGCACGTGTAAAGCTCAAGCTCAGCCCAAGCACACACCAAAGTGGGCCCCGGAAGCGGATTTCTGCACTAAGACTTATTTCTGTAAACCCTAGTAACTAGTCTAGTATAAATAGGACTTTTTACTATTGTATTTGGAGATCTTTGGATGAGCTTTTGGAACATCTTTGATTATTGTTAGTCCTTAGACATTGGGGGCTGGCCTCACGGCCATGCCTACTTTATTTTCACTTATGTATCTTCAACAGTGGAGTTTCTACACACTATAGATTAAGGTGTGGAGCTGTGCTGTTCCTCAAGTATTAATGTAAAGTGCTATTGTTCTTCTATTCAATTCATGCTTATTCTTATTCTAAGATATTCATTCGCACTTCAATCTGATGAATGTGATGATCCGTGACACTCATTACTATTTTCACTTATGAACACGTGCCTGACAAACACTTCCGTTCTACCTGCGAAAGCTAGAATGTGTATCTCTTGGATTCCTGACCCACAACGCATGGTTGCCTCGCCTTACAACTGAGCCTCCCATTCCGTGAGATCAGAGTCTTCGTGGTATAAGCTAGAATCCATTGGCAGCATTCTTGAGATCCGGAAAGTCTAAACCTTGTCTGTGGTATTCCGAGTAGGATCTGGGATGCGATGACTGTGACGAGCTTCAAACTCGCGAGTGTTGGGCGTAGTGACAGACGCAAAAGGATCACAGGATTCTATTCCAACATGATCGAGAATCGACAGATGATTAGCCGTGCGGTGACAACGCATTTGGACCATTTTCACTGAGAGGACGGGAGGTAGCTGGTGCACGAAATTGCAATAACACTTTTGCAATCCCGCACAACTAACCAGCAAGTGCACTGGGTCGTCCAAGTAATACCTTGCGTGAGCAAGGGTCGATCCCACGGAGATTGTCGGCTTGAAGCAAGCTATGGTTATCTTGTAAATCTTAGTCAGGATATCAGAAATTATCAGGATTGATTGTAAAAAGCAAAAGAACATGAAAAAGGTACTTGTTTTGCAGTAATGGAGAATAGGCTGAGGCTTTGGAGATGCTCCATCTTCCGAATCTCTGCTTTCCTACTGTCTTCTTCATCAAACACGCAAGGCTCCTTCCATGGCAAGCTGTATGTAGGGTTTCACCATTGTCAGTGGCTACCTCCCATCCTCTCAGTGAAAATACGTCCCTGATGCTCTGTCACAGCATAGGCTAATCATCTGTCGGTTCTCAATCAGGCCGGAATAGAATCCAGTTATTCTTTTGCGTCTGTCACTAACGCCCCGCCTTCAGGAGTTTGAAGCACGTCACAGTCATCCAGTCATTGAATCCTACTCAGAATGCCACAGACAAGGTTTAGACCTTCCGGATTCTCTTGAATGCCGCCTTCAGGAGTTTGAAGCACGTCACAGTCATCCAGTCATTGAATCCTACTCAGAATGCCACAGACAAGGTTTAGACCTTCCGGATTCTCTTGAATGCCGCCATCAGTTCTAGCTTATACCACGAAGATTCCGATTAAAGAACCCAAGAGATATCTACTTAATCTAAGATAGAACGGAGGTGGTTGTCAGTCACACGTTCATAGTTGAGAATATGATGAGTGTCACGGATCATCACATTCATCCGGGTTAAGAGCAAGTGATATCTTAGAATGGAAGCAAGCATGATTGAATAAGAAACAGTAGTAATTGCATTAATCCATCAAGACACAGCAGAGCTCCTCACCCCCAACCATGGGGTTTAGAGGCTCATGCTGTGGAAGGTACACAATGAAACGTCTAAAATGTTATGAGGTCGTAAGGTACTGATACAATGTCAAAAGATCCTATAAATAGTAAGCTAGTATCCTAAGGTTTACAGAATTGAGTAAATGACAGAAAAATCCACTTCCGGGCCCACTTGGTGTGTGCTTGGGCTGAGCAATGAAGCATTTTCGTGTAGAGACCTTTTCTGGAGTTAAACGCCAGCTTTCATGCCAGTTTGGGCGTTTAACTCCAAGTTTTATGCCAGTTCCGGCGTTTAACGCTGGAATTTCTGTAGGTGACTTTGAGCGCCGGTTTGGGCCATCAAATCTTGGGCAAAGTATAAACTATTATATATTGCTGGAAAGCCCAGGATGTCTACTTTCCAATGCCGTTGAGAGCGCTCCAATTGGGCTTCTGTAGCTCCAGAAAATCCACTTCGAGTGCAGGGAGGTCAGAATCCAACAGCATCTGCAGTCCTTTTCAGTCTCTGGATCAGATTTTTGCTCAGAACCTTCAATTTCAGTCAGAAAATACCTGAAATCACAGAAAAACACACAAACTCATAGTAAAGTCCAGAAAAGTGAATTTTAATTAAAAACTAATAAAAATATACTAAAAACTAACTAAAAGATACTAAAACATACTAAAAACAATGCCAAAAAGCGTACAAATTATCCGCTCATCAGTAGCCATTGACGCCGGTGAAACCCGAACATATAGCTTGCCATGGAAAGGAGTAAGAATGATTGGATGAAAGCAGTAGGAAAGCAGATATTCAGAAGGAACACAGCATCTTCATGCGTTTATCTGAAATTCCTACCAATGAATTACATAAGTATCTCTATCTTTATTTTATGCTTTATTTATCTTTATATTCGAAAACCATTATAACCATTAGAATCCGCCTGACTGAGATTTACAAGATGACCATAGCTTGCTTCATACCAACAATCTCTATGGGATCGACCCTTACTCACGTAAGGTTTATTACTTGGACGACTTAGTGCACTTGCTGGTTAGTTGTGCGAAGTTGTGTAGAATGTGTGTGAACCATAGCATTGTGCACCAAATTTTTGGAGCCATTGCTAGGAATTGTTAGAGTTGTAAAAAGTATGAGTCACAATTTTGCCTATCACGTGTCTGTCACGCATGTGCGTCACTCTACGCACTCAAAATCCTAGTTTTTCCATGAATTCTTCACTTGCATGCTTTTCTTTTCACTTATTCCATCCAACATTTGCCTTATGAACCTGAAATCACTCAACAAATACGTCAAGGTGTCGAATGGAATTAAAGTGAATTAAATTTAGCTATTTTAAGGCCTGAAAAGCATATTTTCACTCTTAAGCACAAATTAGGAGAAATTCACAAAACCATGCTATTTCAGTGAATAAATATGAGAAAAGTTGGTAAAATTACCTAAATTAAGTACAAGATAAACCACAAAATTGGGGTTTATAACGGGGGTTTAAAACCCCCAATAAAAGATTAGTGGGAGTTTTCCAACCCTCAAAAATTTGAGGTGCCACGAGCTTATTTGTGGCAGTTTTGCAAAGCCCCCAGGACATAATTTAGTGGCGGTTCTTTATCTGCTTTGTGGGAGTTTTGAGTTGAATTGTTTGGCGGTTTTTTGAACTTTTTGTGGCAGTTTAAAACCCCCACAAAAATTTAATTATCAAAAAAAAAATTGCATCAAGCCGAATGGTTGCAAATAATTTAAAATGGAAACTAAAGATATCTGAAAGCTATAAACTACTATTATTGATTGAAAAAATACATCAATCAAACTAAAGATTATTTAACTTTAAAGAAATTAGTAATTAGTATGGAATTAACAGAAATTTAAACAAATTACATCAATCAAATTGGTATGAAATGAACAACTTAGATCAATCAAATTTACATATTTTATATGATCTGACAATATATAAAATGATGTTTGATAGTAACGCACCACAGCAACAAGAAATACGGCCTTAAGATTGCCACAGGCTTCACAGCAAGCTCTATTTGTCAGGAAAGGGAACCATCTACTCAGGTAAGAAATAAATAATATCAATAAGCAGAAAATAAGTATTAATTTCAAGTAAAACCTATACAAAATACAAGTATGGTAAAAAAATCATGCTTCTATAAAAGATAGAATTCTCATTCTTCTAAGAGACCCTTCACATGAGTTGTTTGATGAGAAGGAATTATTCTCGGTCTAGAATTTCTCTTATAGAAAAAGAATTACTTCGTTGTAAGCATAGCTCCAAACGAAAAAATAATCCTCACATCAAATTTTAATATGATTGGTTGTCACAAGTACAAACCCCAATGAAAATTAACCGAAGTATTCAAACCTCGGGTCGTCTCATAAGGAATTACAATGAAGTGCTCAATTATTGGCTATGAAGAAAACAAGGGAGTTTGATTTTCAATTGACAAGAGTCTATAAAAGCAAGAAAGTAAATAAACAATTGACTAATAAAGGAAAGGAAAAGAACTCTTGGCTAATACATGGGAATTGAGATCACCATCATAGTCTACAAAGCAAAGCATGTATTGACAATTATGAGGGACCATGTTGAGAAAACAATATAAGCTAAGGCATATCACTACTACTTGATGCAAGAGTAAAGTCAAAGCATAAGGGAATGCCATGAAGAGCATGTTGAGCATCAAGTTCAAACAAGAAAGAGTGGGTCATGAAAGACATTAAAAGTTCATGTTGATTCACCCGAAAACTATCTCTCAACAATTTTCTTGCCGGCAAGTGCACCGGATTATCGTTAAGTAAAAACTCACAATAGAGTGAGCTCGAATCCCGCAGGGATTGGTTGTTTGAGCAACTTTAATTGGAGAACTGTTCTAGTTGAGCGAAATCAGAAATTGAATTTGGGATTTGCAGAATGTAAACTTGGTGGGAAGCTTAAATTACAAGAAATTAGAAGTGCAGAAGATAAATTGCAAGAAATTAAATGACAGAAACTTAAATTGCGAGAAATTAAATGGGAATGGGGATTAAGCATGAAATTAAAGAACAGAATGTAAAGAGAATGGGTAGATCAGAGAATGCAGAGTTTATTGGGGTCAGGAGATGTCATAATTCTCTGGATCAAGTTCATTTTCATCTTTTCCTCAATCAGTGCATTCATTGATCTCCTTGGCAATCTTAGGTGATTAGATCCCAATTCCTTGGCCATCTAATCTCTATAAGCATGAACAAATTCCCAATTCCTTGATTTAATTGCTCATGGGAAGAGATGAAGTATGGTCACTGATTATACCACACATATTCATAGATCAAAGTGTTGGTAGGATTACATGTCACAATATCCATTCAAACCCCAATCTAATCCAATGTGAGAAAGCATTTCTAGCATGATCTCCTCATTCCTCTTCCAAGGTTCAGAGGAGATCCAATTATGAATAGCTTCTTTTCCAAGATAACTATCCAATTGGTTGAAGACCGAAAGCTTTCTAGCAAGATTAAGAGAAAAGAAAGAAGAAGATGAATGAAAACTAATATTGATCCATTGAATTACACAGAGCTCCCTAACCCAATGAAATGGGTTTTGTTGTTCATAGCTCTAAGAATAGAGAATGGAATTGAAAGATACATTGCAGAAGTGAAATTACAGAGAAAATGGAAATTGGCAGAGTTTCAAGATGAATCTCCGTCCCAGTGATATGGAAAAGTTAAAGTCTAAAAAGGTCCTTTAAAACTTGAATTCTAAGATATTTATACACTTTCTTTCATTGATTCTTCGGTCCCTGAATTGGGCTTTTAGCCTTAATTGAATTGGGTTGAAGTTGCTCCAATGGGTTTCCTTCTTGTTGAGAAGAGCTTTGCTTGAGTGTGCCGAATTCTGGTGCTTCATGTTGGAGTCCACGTTTGATGGCTAACGTTGAATCAAACATTTATTTTGAAAATCAGTTCTGCTTGCTGTCATCAACATTTGACTCAATATTGGAGTGCTGGTGCACGAAATTGCAATCACACTTTTGCAACTCCGCACAACTAACTAGCAAGTGCACTGGGTCGTCCAAGTAATACCTTACGTGAGTAAGGGTCAATCCCACGGAGATTATTGGCTTCAAGCAAGCTATGGTTATCCTGTAACTCTTAGTAAGGAGTTTAATAATAAAAAGAGTTTTGTTTGCAAAAAAGTAAAAGAACATGAAATAAATGATACTTGTTATTTAGTAATGGAGAACAGGTTGGGGTTTCGGAGATGCTCTTCCCTCTGAATTTCTGCTTTTCAACTGTCTTCTTCTCCAAACACGCATGGCTCCTTCTATGACAAGCTATGTGTTGGTGGATTACCATTGTCAATGGCTACCATCCGTCCTCTCAGTGAAAATAGTCCGGCTACGGTTCTCACCGCAGGGCTAATCATCTGTCGATGACGATCGGATTTTCTATCGGTAAAGAAATATAAAAATAATCGCGTTGTAAGTATAGTTTCTAAAACAACAAATAATCCTTTCGTACAAATGTTTTGGTTGTCACAAGTAACAAACCCCTTTGAAATTGATAACCGAAGTATTTAAACATCAGGTCGTCTTCTCAAGGAATTGCAGGGAGGTATGATTTATTATTGGTTATGGAAAAGCTATGTTTTTTGGGGAGTTTAAAATAAGGAACAAGTAATGTAAAATAACAAGTCGTTAAAATAATAACTAATAAAGCTCTTGGCAAGGTATGAGAACTAGAAGTCCCATCCTAGTTATCCTTATCAATGGTGATGAGAATTGGATTTTTCTCCCACTTTGTTAACCTCTAACTATGAAGGTAAGTTAAGTGGATAAATTAATTTTGATTCCTCAGGTCCTAGTCTTTCCTTGGGAAAGGCTAGAGTTATTGGAACTCGAATTTACTTCTTGAAGAATTCTAATTTTCAATCAACAATGAGTTTGATAACTTAAGTATCTCCAATGACTCAACCAAAGCCAAAAGGGAAAAATCCAAATTATTTATATCATAAATAAAAGAGAGCAATCATAAATCTGAAATAGCTCAAATTATATTAAATGAAGATGTCAATTTTAACATGGAAAAGTTCATAAATTAAATTAGAAAAATAAATAAAAGGAACATTAAACCTGAAAATTGAGAAGAAGAAATCCTAATTCCTTTAAGAGAAATCCTAATCCTAAATCCTAAGAGAGAGGAGAGAGCCTCTCTCTCTCTAAAAACTACATCTAAATTATGAAAAGTGAATTATGAGTCGTGATGGTGTTTTTGCGGAAAACAAATTTTCCAACACACAAATCCAACCGGCAAGTGTACCGGGTCGCATCAAGTAGTAATAACTCACAAGAGTGAGGTCGATCCCACAGGGATTGATGGATCAAGCAACTTTAGTGGGTGATTAGTTTAGTCAAGCTAACATTGAAGTGAATTTGGATGAAGTGTAGCCAACAGAAAGTAAATAGCAAGGAAAATTAAAGTGCAGAAAGTAAATTGGCAAGTAACTTAAAGAGCAAGAAATGTAAATTGCAAGAATCTTAAATGACAAGAAATATAAATTGCATTAAATGTAAAGGGGTTGGGTGCTGAAATTAAAGAGAGCAGTAGATTAAGCAACTAGAAATTTAAATTGCAGAAAATGTAAATGTGCAGAAAATTAAATCAAGCTCAATGTGAACAAAGATGTGAAAGTGCAGAATGCAGGAAAGGAGATTGGGATCATGAACAGAAATCTAAAATGAAGAACAAGTGCAGAAGAATTAAATTGCTTGAAAGTAAATTGAAAGCCAATGGAATAGTAAAAATAGAAGAGCAGCCAAGAACTCAACTTAATTTCAAAATAAAATTGATCTCAGGGAATCAATGAGACTAGAAAACAAGTCTAGATCTCAAACCCTTCCTTGATCAAAGTAGAAGACAAATTGAAGAAGAAAGGAAGATGAAAGCCGTAGAGAAAAACTTGGATCCAAAACTCAATTCACTAAATTATGCAGAAAAATAACAAAGAGCAATCTTAGATCAAGAATGAAACAGAATTCCTTCACTCTCAATCCCAAATTTAAGACAGAAGAAAAATAAAGGAAAGAGCTCTCCCAGTGAGACGGAATTGATGCCTTTATATAGGCTTTACAAAGTGAAAAATTAAAACAAATTACAATTAAAATGAAAATCCTAATCTAATTGATCCATGTGCCTTTGAGTGATGATGTGGGCTTTTCTTGCTTTGGATTTGAGGAGAGATGGGTTTGGTTGGCCTTGATTCAATTTGGAGAGGAATTGAATTAAATTGAATTTTGGTTGATTTTTGGCCCATGACACTTCCAGGAGGCTGCCCTGCCCTTGTGGAGGGCAGGGCAGAAAAATGAAGCTTGGTGCGAGAATTGGTGCGTGTTGGTGCAGCCTTGTGCGAGCTTGGCGCGGCAGAATTTTCCTTGGTGCGCAAGGTGCTTGTGCGTGAGAGCTTGGTGTGTGAGGATGCTGCCCTGCCCTTGTGGAGGGCAGGGCAATGTTGCCTTGGTGTGTCTTGTGCGCGCACCACTTCCTTGACCGTGCCATGATGCTCTCCTCACTCCCCTTAGGTGCTTGGTTCGAAACTTGGTGAAAGCACTTGAGGATCAATTTTTTTCTTGATTTTCCATGAAGAGCACGACATTGCCCTGCTCTCCAAGAGGGCAGGGCAGAAAATTGAGCGCCACATTGTGTTGGAGTGAGGTTCCAGCTTCGAGCCTTGGTGGAGGCACTTTAGTTTATTTTCGCTTATTTTTTTGCCCTTAAAGATGCCTCTCGTTCCTGCCCCAATTGTACGCCAAATATGGATTGCTATATATCGTTGGAAAGCTCTAGATGTCAGCTTTCCAACGCAACTGGAAGCACATCAATTGGACTTCTGTAGCTCAAGTTATAGCCCTTTGAAGGAGGCATGGTCATGCTGTTAGCGCCCAGATTTTAACTTAGCCAAAATTTGCTTCATCCTCACTTTGCTTCATTATGATTCTGCCCTGCCCTTGGCAAGGGCAGGGCAGTGTGCGTGCTGGGTGTTTTCTTCTTTGATTTTGTCATGGGCCACGCTTTTAAAAGCGTGGCCTAAAGCTCCAAAGTGTACCCCAACTTCAAAGTGTGTCCCAAAGCTCTGTTTTTCTCCTTTTTTTGTGCTTCTTTGCTTCTTTTTCTTCTTATTTCCTACAAGATTTATAAAATTAAAATATCAAGAAAATATATCATTTAAGTACAAAAAGCATTCAATATTTAAGCACAAATCATCAATTTCTTGTATGAAAAAGCATAGAAAATGGGTATATGATGACATGTCATCACAACACCAAACTTAAATCTTGCTTGTCCCCAAGCAAGAAAAGAATCATGCAATAAAGATTGACAATCCAAGGTAAGAAGAATAGCAACTCAATGTTCATGGCAAGCTAGTTTTCTATGCATGCTACAATTACAAAAGAGATGTAAATGATTGATGCTTCTATCTAGCTTATTTTATGAAATCTTTTTCTTATAATTCTTCCTTGAAACAAGCTTTTGATTTTTTTTCTCCTTTTGGGTGCTTTGCCCCATGAGTTAATAACAAAGCTACGACTTCTAAATGCTTTGTTTTCAAGTATTACCACTTGATACATAAGCACCACAAGCATTTAATTAGAGGACTTCATTAAGCTCATTTTTTCTTTTCTTTTCTTGACTCTCTAATCATTGATGCTCAGAGCCTTGAGCTTTGAGGGAGTGCTTTTGCACTTGAGCCTAGCCTTGACTTCTAAGTGTTTTGTTTTCAAGCATTTGGCTTGATACATAAACACCACAAGCACTTAGCAAATAAATTGCCATTGGTACTCAGAGCCTTCAGCTTTCTCATTCTTTCCCTTTTTCTTTTTTTGCTTTAATTGTATTTGCTTCCTTCAAGGTTTTCATGATTTCAAAAGATTTCACAAAATGTACTAGATGAAAAACTTCAATTAAATAAAATCCAATACAATTGAGCAACAATCAATCATACTAGCTTTCCAATACTTGTATGCACATGCTAAATTCTTCTTTAATTCCTTGTTTGTTTATGATCATGATGCTTTATTGCTTTTGAATTCACAAAGCTCAAGTTGGTAGTTATAATGCCACAACAACATATTATAAATCAAAATTCAAGCTATGCTTAGTCATACCACACATGCATACAGAGAATATAAAGACAATCATGCAATTTAAAGTGCTGGAAACAAAGGAGAGGAAAAGGAACTTTACAACCTTGTAGTTCATCTTCATTATTGTTGTCCTTTTTCTCTAATTCTTCCCTTTCCCTTGCCAACTTAGAGTGCTTGCTCATCCTCAAGCAACAATTAGAACAATGGCTATGGGGCTAAGATGGATCATGAATGTCTTACACAATGAAATGTTAGTAGCCCATGTGTTTTAAGCAAGCAAAAATGAAAAATAACAATCAAGGCACAAGAGACAGCGACATTTGATTGCAAGCATAAGAAGGTGTGCACAATACTTTGCATAAAGAATAAGTGGCACACCAAACTTAGTGTGACACTTTCACTCGGAATTGATGCAAGTATCTAATAGATATTGGAACCAAATTTTGTTGCATAGCAACACCAAACTTAGAATGCAACCATATGTGAATTTATTTGAACTAAAACTAAACAAAAGAAACTGTTATTTGTTGAATACAATCACCAAGTGAAGAATCTGTCATGAATAAGGATGTTTTGGTGATGTATTAACAAAAACAGTTAATGAAAGAAGCATTAAAAATAAGTAAATAAATGAAACAAAGAGAAAACAAAAATTATTCAACTAAGAAGAAGAAAAATAACACTGCAAAAGGCAATATGATTATGCAGACAAGTGATGTTGCTAGAATGATTTGCATAGAAAATAAGTGGCACACCAAACTTAGAATCTTGGTGTGTCACTTTCATTTTTGATTTGATGCAATCATCCAAAAAGATTGAAAATAATTTGTTGCAAGGCAACACCAAACTTAGAATGTAACCATATGCCAATTTATTGAATTTAAACAAAGCATAAAAAGAAATGTACCTACGGTTGGGTTACCTCCCAGCAAGTGCTCTTTTAGTGTCATTAGCTTGACATGTTGTTCTTCACTTTCTTCCTCTTCTTCCAATTAGTTAAGAGGAATGACCTCAAGGGGGGAGAAGATTCAGCTACTGTCCCTTGTCTTGGCCTTTCCTCAGCAAGCTTTCTTTTGCAAATGTCTTGATTGATTTTGCTTGCTGGATTAGGGACAGAATTGGTGTTCTTGTCAATTGCCTTCACTTCCTTGAGTCCAAGTCTTGGTGGTTGTGTAATTGTTGGAGTTTTGTCTTCATCAAGAGTTCCTTGCAGTGATGGTTCAATGAGCTTGTCCTTCATGAGCCTCTCTGTTTCCCTTGAGTTTGGACGTTCTTGATTGTCCTCCTCACTAGCTTGTTCTTCCCCTTCCTCTTTTACACTCAACATTTGCTTTAGTAGCTCTTTCATGGAGGAAGTTTGTTGATCTTCCCAAGCTTTCTTCATCTCCTCTTCATACCTTTCAATCATGGATTCAAGTGTTGAGAGTTGTTGGGTCAGGAAAGTTTGTGAGAGTTGTGAGTCTTCATGTTCCCTTGTCATCTCAAGTGCAATTTCATTTTCAACCACCTTGTTCTTCATTGAAAGTTCACTTGATACAGTAGCCTCCTCATCTTGCTCTTCCTCCATTGAAATTTCAATTGATATAGGAACCTCTTCTTCCTCTTCTTCACTCACAGATTGTTCCTCATCCTTAAAACTTGGTGATCCTGAATGAATCTTCCTTTGCTCTACATGCCCTTCTGTTTTCTTGAGGAGGAATTCTTGTTCTGTCCAGCGTTGTTTTTGTTCTTCCATAATTTGTTCTTGTCTTTCCAATAATTCTCTGGACTTTTGAAGGGGATCCTCAGCCACTAGCTCAAAGGATAAAGGTTGAGAGTAATTTTGTGGTTGGTGAGATGAGTTGTATGGATCTTGGAGGGAATTTTGTGTTGAGGCATAATCAAATGATGAAGAATTTTGAAATGAGAAACTGGGAAGTAAGGGTGGATAATTTTTCATGTGATTTGACTGCTCAGAATTTGCAGTTTCTTGGTGATACTCCCATCCACCATGAGGATAATGATATGAATCATTTTGTGGTGGTGGTTGGTATCCCTCATAATTCTCTTGCTCATCTTGGGGTTCTGAAGCAAACCTCCATGGATTGGAGTGCTCAGAATTTGTGTCTTCCTGGTGATATTCCCAACCATCATTAGAATAATGACTTGAATCATATTGTGATGGTGGGCAATATCCCATGAAATTTGTTTGATCATAAGATGAGTTGAACTCCATTTGAATTTTGTAAAACACAACACCACGAAAAATTGAAATTCATATCTCAGAGATGATTTTCTTAGTGAGGCAATAACTCAAACACCTTGGTTTCAACTTAGAACAGAGAACAAAAATAAAGAAAATGCTTGATCTAGACTTCTCACCCACTTAATCATTGTTGATCTAATCAATCCCCGGCAACGGCGCCAAAAACTTGATGTGTGGAAAACGATCCAACACAAAACTCACCGGCAAGTGTACCGGGTCGCATTAAGTAATAATAACTCACATGAGTGAGGTCGATCCCACAGGGATTGAAGGATTGAGCAATTTTAGTTTAGTGGTCGATTTAGTCAAGCGAATCAAGTTTTGATTGAGTGATTTGTGTTTAACAGGAAATAAATGACAGTAAATGTAAAGGGGGAAGGGAAAAGTGCAGTAAATTGAAGAACAGAATTGTAAATTTGCAGAATCTTAAAGAGCAAGAAAATAAATGACTGAAACTTAAAGTGCAAGAAACTTAAATTGCAGTAACTTAAATGGCAAGAAAGATAAATGGCTTGAATATAAAAGGGAATTGAGGAATGGGATTGCAAGATCTAAACAAAGAAGAAGTAAATTGCAGCAATTGATTGAGCAGAATTTAAATCAGAAGCAATTAGCATTCAAACAGAAAGAAAATAAAATGCAGTAAAGGTTCACAGAAGAACCCAAAATGAATTGTGATCTCAGGACCCAAGGGCTTAGGTAGCAGAGCCTAAAACCCAATTTCCTTCCCAGATCTGAATTTACTAAGCAATTGTCAGAAAATTAAAGAAGAAGTAATAGAAGAACAGAATTGGAATTGAATTATGCAGAAGACAAAGTGCAAAGAGTTTGAATGGGAATTGGGACAGAATTTCCCCAATTTCACACACCCAAAACTCAGAAACAGAAGAGTAGAATTGCCCAAGGGAAATGAGGAAGGAGATCAGTCAATTCTCCCTTGATCCTCTTAGTACTCGGACAAGTCTCTCAAGAAAGCTCAAAGAAAATGAAATTCAAAAGCCAAGGTAAAAGTCTAAGTGGTCAAAAGTAAAGTAAAAGCTAAAGGTAGCTAAAAGGGTCCTAATTACATCAAACTATCTCCTATTTATACACTTTCTATTCTTGGATAATGGGATTTGGATGGGCTTTTGAATTGGTGAAGAAATGAATTCAAATGAATTTTTAATTTGAATTTTGGCCCAAATAGTCACTCCCAGGAGGCTGCCCTGCCCTTATGGAGGGCAGGGCAGAAAATTGATGCTTGGTGCTAGCAATTGGTGCGGCCATGGTGCGTGTTGGTGCGAGTCTGGCGCGAGTTTGGTGCGCCCTTGGTGCGCCAGAGGCTACCCTGCCCGTGCCAAGGGCAGGGCAGAAAAGTTGATGCGCCAGATTTGAGGAGTTGCGCGCGTTGGTGCTGCCAGAAAGAAATTTGGTGCGCCAGGAAGCAAATTGGTGCGCCAGGATGCGCGTTGGTGCGTGGAACGCTGCCCTGCCCGCGCCAAGGGCAGGGCAGGAAAGCTTTGGTGCGCCAGGGGAGGAGCGTTGCGCGCCAGATGCTGCCAGGACGAGAGTTTGGTGTGCCAGATTTTAAAGTTGGTGCGCCAAAATTTTGTGTGTGGTGCGCCAGTCCAATTGCTGCCCTGCCCGCGCCAAGGGCAGGGCAAGGTCCTTTCCTTCATGGCCCGTGTTCGAAACTGGGAGGAGGCAAACACGCTGCATTTCTTTCTTGGCTTCTTGGCACGGCAATCACCCTTAGTCCTTGGCTTCCTCATGGTCCCTTGTTCGAACCTTGTAGCATGCATGGGTGACCTTTTTTTCTTGATTTCTTTCCTTGAAGTGCCCGATTCTGCCCTCCACAAGGGCAAGGCAGAGTTTGCTTTCTCTTGGTCCCAAGGCACCATTTTGTGCTCTGCCCTTGTGGTGGGCAGGGCAGAGTTGCCTATTCTTGTTTGGTTCTCTATGTTGCCCTCCTAGATGGCAGTCTGCCCTTGTGGAGGGCAATGTTGCTTCCCCCATTGCAATGCGGCACGCTTCTCTCCTCTTTGGCCACGCTTTCCTTTTCTTGTGTTACGCTTCTTAGGCTACGCTTTTCATTTTCTTTTCTTTTTTTCACCTACAATAAACCAAAACAACCACTCAAAGTATCACTAAATTCAAGAGGCTTATAAATCAATTAAAATGCAATTAAAATTAGCTTAAACCTCATGATTTAACATTAATTTCATAGTGGTTGCTTGATTTAGAGAAGTTATGCATTTTCACTCCAAATCACTTACTTAGGATGCAAGAAAGTGCATAAATGCTAACAAAACAAGTGAAATTAGCTTGAAAAATGGGTATATGATGACTTGTCATCACAACACCAAACTTAAACCTTGCTTGTCCCCAAGCAAGCATCAAAACTAAGAGTAAATGAAATGAATAAGAAAAGAATGCATATCCTTATTATGCAGATAGCAGAATTTGATCCATGGGGCATTTATGCAGACAATGACAACTCATTTATTGTTGCTGCTGCATAATACACATTTTGCACCAAAGGTTTGCTAAACTTGCTGTTATAAGACTCACCTTTTGATTACTCCCTTGCTAACTCTTCTTGGCTTATAATGCTTTAACAAGCTTATTATTCTTTTAGAGGTTGGGTGTCAAATGCTGCAGCATAGCCTTTGGCTTTATTTTCTTTTCTTTTGCTCAACATCTTTCCACCACAGACACATGGCTCACTAATTCTTCCTAGGATCATTGATGCCCAGCATCTCTTTGGATCACTAAGTGCTTTGTATCTAAGTTGCTCTTTATTGTGGATTTTCAATTGGCCATCCCAAATCAGTTGATCTAAGTGACCGGGTTTCAAAATACCCCTTAGAATTTACTCATCCAAGCAGATCTCAGTACAAGAACACCACAGGCATTTGTCCTAAGGTCCAAGCCATTGGTGTCTAACCTTTATTCTTTGTTTTTCTTGCCATTTTGGCTTTTTCTTTCTTCCTTTTCTTTCTGTTTTTGTTACCAAGGGTTGTTTCATTCTTGATAGGAGTTTTTGTAACAGCAAGCTAACTCACAATTGGATGAGAATGATATTATGCAATACTTATTTCATGAGTCATGCATTTAATCAAACACATATGCCACCACCAACTTCCATTCATACTTATGCAACATTGGATATTTTACTTTTCAATTCAAACCAAACTCTTTTATTTAGGCATATGGGAAACAAAGCAATTTTCAAGCTAAGTGATGGATACGAGCATTATGCAGACTTATCATTTTTCTAGCTAATTATTAACTAACTAAAATGAAAAGCAAAGAACAGAAAATGCATAAAGTAAAAGAAATAAATGATGGAGGCATATCATGTTTCAGACATGCATCTCCTTATTAGAGACATGAAAGAGGAAGTACGTAAGAACTTTGCCACCTTCTAATGGTCATGGCTGCCGCTCGATTCTCCCTTCTTCTTCTTTCTCTTCCCTGTCTTGGAGTGGTCTCGGATCTCTTCACTAGGACATCTTCTAGCCCAAACAGAATCTATGAGTCCTTTGAGCCCAAAATTTTCCAATGTGTTAAAGGTTGACTCAGTGTATTGACGAGATTTTGCTTGTTGCTTGGCTAAGAATTCAGGGCATTGCTCAAATGGCTTGATCTCAGGATTGAGTGTTGGCAAATTATGGGTCAAGTACTCCAACCTTGCTTGCATGTTTTCATCATACTCCATTCTTTGTACGTGTCTAACTTCACCTATGGTATGATAAACATTCTTCCATTGATACAGGTTGTGACTATATTCCTCTGCTTTAGCTTGACTAAAATACAACTTATCATATGATTCCTTGAATTCTTTGTATTGCTCTTTTTGCCCTTCAAGGATCTGTGCTTGAAATTCTTGCTGCTGAGTCATCATTTGTTGCTGCCATCTCTCTTGTTTTTCTTCCATTTGATGCTGCCAAGCTTCTCGTTCTTTTTCTTTCAAGAATTGCTCCATGAATTCAGGATGGGGCTCTAGATATTTCTCTTGGCCCTCTTGATTTTGGCCTTGTTGGATCTGCATGAGTTGATTCTGACCTTGTTGAGCCTGCATTAGTTGCTGAGATAATTCTTCAATTGATCTTTGCAATTGGCTCATATCTATGGCATCATAAGCCTGATTTCGTCCTTCCTCTCTTTGTGATCTCCTTTGTCTAGGAGCTACTACCCCTTCTTGATCTTCTTCTTCATTAATTCCCTCCATGCTCTTCTTGGTAATTCCTTTTCCTACTTTCACTTTTGTTGTGTCCTCATCTTCAAAAACTACATTAGCTCTGTTACATAGCCTTTGGATGGTGCTTGGATGTCCAAGACCTTTTGACTTGCTTGTGCTATCGGCCATTTCTTGAATACTGTCGGCTATGAGTTGTGCAACATTGATCTCACCCCCATGCAAGATGCAGTGTGTCAAGAGAGCTCGTTTGATTGTGACCCAAGAGGCATTTCCAGTAGGAAGAATAGATCTCCTCACTATTTCAAACCATCCTTTAGCCACTGGAGTAAGATTTATCCTCCTTATGTGACTTGGAATCCCCTTTGAATCTCTTTCCCAATCTGTATTTTTCATGCATATCCCTTGCAGAATCTCATTAGGATTATTTTTTCGTTGCAATCTAGCCTCACAACTAAGCTCTGGATAGGTTATGGTTCTCAACTTGAGAGCTCTTGTGATAGCAGCAGGGCTAAAACTCACTTCAACCCCTCTGACATAACTTGTGTAGGGAGCACTATTTTTGTTTTCTTTGGCAGCATTTGCATAGAACTCCCTAATCATTACTGCACTGATGTCAGTCAGGGGAGCACACAAGAGTTCCCACCTTCTTTCTCTAGTAATTTGCCTCATGATGGGGTATTCTCCTTCCCTCAAATCAAGGCCTTTCTCATAGATGACATTCTTTCCCTCCATGAACCTATGATATCTCCCTTCATGGAATTGGGATCTAAACTTTCTTGCATCAAATGATGGAGGTTCGGTTACCATAGGTTCGGTTACCATAGGTTCTTTTCCCGGCCTTCTTTTTGAGCTTGAGGATGCCATTGAAAATTAAAGTGAAAAGAAAGAGGAAGTAAGAGTAGAAGAAATATATGTTGTGTTTGGGGTGAACTTTGGTTCGGTTTTGATGTGTGAGGTAAGGGAATTATGTTGGCTTTGGAAGTGGAATAGAGTGTGGTTTCATATGAAAGTGGCTTGAATGGGAATGTGTATGCCGTGTTGGTGTAACGGCTATATATAGGCCATGTTTCCAAGCTTTTCAACAAAACCACAATGAATGAATGAAGAAGGAACCGTTTGTGTTCATGAAGGGCTGAGATTGATTTGCGCATTCAAAGAATGCATGAGATGGACGGCTTGCATGCATAGTTGAGGCTTGACGAGGATTCTCCTCCCATTGGCTGCATGCATTTCGGTGTCCAATGTTGCATGCATGCAAATTTTGTTCCCCATGAGCACGTTCTCCTAGGCACATGTGACCTCCCTCACATAGCTCCTCCTAGCCGTGACCCCTCCTTGTGTTTGTCTTAACCTTTTTCTCCTGCATAAATCAAAACAGCAAGCTTAGAGTATGATATAACCGTGACGACTTATTTGCAATAATAAAATAGATTGTTTTGGTTTGTTTAATAGTTATTAAAATTTTTTTGTGATCAATTGTGTCCCTAAATAAAATGTTAAAAGTTGGTGAACACCAAACTTATATTTTATTAAGGGGATGGCTTAACAATGCAAACCGTTCTCACAAATGATGCATTTTTAAAACAAATTGATGTATGATCCTTTATCTGTATGGTTTTGAGTCCATGCTTGGAAAATGATCCTCTGAACCTTGTTGCATATGCAGACACCAAACTTAGTGTTTGGTCACATGCTTTATCAAAAGACTTGTGTATATGCTCTAAAAGACAATCCTCTTCTTTGAACAATGAACTTGGGTATGCCTTAAGGTACACCAAACTTAGAAGTTTGCCATGTGCTTCAAAATGACATATGCATTTACCAGGCATGAAAATTCAACACCATATTTAGAAGAATCATAGCTTATTAAATAAAAGAAAAGACAGAAATCTTAAACCATGGGTTGCCTCCCATGAAGCGCTCTTTTATTGTCATTAGCTTGACATTAACCTCCCTTTAAGGTGGTTGATGTTGGTGATGTCTCAATTTGTCACCTCCCACTGTCAGCTTTCTCTGTGTGCTTTGATGCTCAATTTCCATATGCTCAAGAGAAAGAATTTGGTTGACAGTGTAATAATCTTCTGCTCCATGCTGTTGATATACTAGTTGCACCTTATCACCCTTAGAAAATCCTTCAGTAGGGATTTTCTTGTTCTTCCACCCTTTGTGAGCCTTTTTCTTATTCTTCACCCTTTTCTTGCTTGTTGATCTTTTTTTCTTGACAGTTACTTGAGTTGTGATGCCTCCCTTCTTGCTGATCACCCCTGCTTCCTTGTGAATCCCTTTTTCTTCTTGCATCTGTTTGTTTTTCTGTTCCACTTCCTTTTCAGTTGATTGCTTTGGAAGGAGATCATCACTCATTTTGCTTGTTTCTTCATTCCTTTGTAATTCTGGGAAGACTTTCAGAATGATGCTCTCCTCATGCATCCTGAGGGTTAACTCACCTTGCTCTATGTCCACAATGGCTCTAGCAGTGGCCAAAAATGGTCGACCAAGTATTATTGAGTCATTTCCATGTTCTGAAGAGTCAAGGATCACAAAATCTGCTGGGTAGATGAACCTGTCAACCTTAACCAAAAGGTTCTCAATCAGCCCCTTAGGATAAACTATTGATTGATCCACCAATTCCAATGACATCTCTGTTGGTTTCACCTCCTCTATGCCAAGCTTTTTCACTAAAGAATATGGGATTAGATTTATGCTTGCTCCTAGATCGCACATTCCCTTGTTAATGAACAGGTTTCCAATAGTGCATGGTAAGAAGAAACCTCCAGGGTCTTCAAGCTTGGGAGGGAGTCCCTTTTTAATGAGTGCACTGCATTCTTCACTGAGCATTACAGTTTCCTTTTCATTCCACTGTCTCTTCTTGTTGATGAGCTCCTTTAGAAACTTAGCATACAGAGGCATTTGCTCCAAAGCCTCTGCCAAAGGTATGTTGATTTCCAACTTCTTGAAAGTCTTAAGAAATTTGTGGAAGTGCTGGTCCTTTGTTTCCTTGTGAAATCTCTGTGGATAAGGTAGTGGTGGTGTTGAGCTCTTCTCCACTTGATGCTGTTTTGGAATTGGTTCTTCCATGATTTTCTTTCCTTTCTTCAAATTCTGTGGCTTGTTGTCTTCCTCTGTGAGCTTTTCTGAAGCACTCTTGGTTATTGTGTCTTTGTTGATGGCTTCATCATTCTCTGTTGGCTCAGTGTCATTCTCCATAAGCTTCTTTGTTGCTCCTTGGCTACCATCTGTTAACACTCTTCCACTTCTTAGTTGCACCACCTTGCATTCTTCCTTTGGGTTGGGAATGGTGTCACTAGGTAGTGAACTTGATGGTTTTTCAACAGAGATCTTCTTAGAGATTTGTCCAATCTGCCTCTCTAGGTTCTTCATGGAGGCTTCTTGATTCTTGGTTGTCAATTCTTGGCTCTTCATTAGTTTCTCCATGAGCAGCTCTAGATTGGTGATTCTCTGTGAATCTTGTGAGATGGGTTGATTTTGGGGTGTTGATGGATGAAGATAAGTGTTTTGGTTAGTAGGGTGGTTATTGAGTGGGTATTGGTTAGAATTTGGGTAGTTGTTTTGTGGTTTTCTGTATGAGTTTTGGTTAGTGTTTGGCTGGGGGTTATGGTTTGTATTTTTCCAATTGTTTTGGCTTGTGTTTCTTTGCCATGGTTGTTGGTTTTGGTTATGGTTGTCTCCCCATCTGAGGTTGGGGTGGTTCTTCCAAGATGGATTGTAAGTATCTCCATAGACTTCATTTGTCCCAGGATTTTGGTTGTGCATGTATTGAACCTGCTCTTGTTGTTGCTCTTCTTGAGTTTCTTCACTTTGCACCCAAGTGGTTGGAGGCTGGCTTGTGGTGCTCACTGCTGCCACTTGCAAGCCATCAATTCTCTTCGCCATTTGCTCAAATTGTTGTTGAATCTGCTGCTGCATCATCTTGTTCTGAGCTAGAATTGAATCAACTCCTTCTAACTCCATGACTCCTCTTCTCTGTGATGGTTGGCGTTGTCTTTGATGAGCAAAGAAATATTGGTTGTTGGCCACCATATCAATGAGATTTTGAGCTTCCTCTGTGGTCTTCATGAGTTGTAGAGAGCCTCCGGCAGAGTGATCAAGAGCTTCTTGAGCTTTAAGAGTGAGTCCTTCATAGAAGTTCTGTAACTTGTCCCACTCAGTGAACATCTCTGGTGGACATTTCCTCAATAGAGCCTTATATCTCTCCCATGCTTCATATAAGCTCTCGGCCTCCATTTGAGTGAATGTTTGAACCTCTGTCTTCAACCTTAGGACTCTTTGAGGTGGATAGAATTTGGCAAGGAACTTTCTCACCAAGTCATCCCAAGTGTTGATGCTTTCTTTTGGAAAGGTCTCTAGCCATTGAGTTGCTTTATCCCTGAGAGAGAATGGGAAGAGTAGCAACTTGTAGCTATCAGGGGGCACACCATTTGTTTTCACTGTGTCACAAATTCTCAAGAAAGTAGACAAATGTTGGTTTGGATCCTCCAAAGGCCCTCCTCCAAAAGAACAATTGTTTTGCACCAGAGTGATGAGTTGTGGCTTGAGTTCAAAGTTGTTTGCATTGACATTGGGAGGAAGAATGCTACTCCCACAATGCCTAGCATTTGCAAATGTGTATGAAGCCAAAACTCTTCTCTGTTGTTGATTATTGTTGGCTCCTTCTCCTCCTGGTTGATTGGTATCTCCTTCCATGTCTTGGAATTCCTCCTCAGATTCTTCTTCTCCAACAATATTCTTCCCTCTTTCAGCTCTTCTTATTCTCCGAAGAGTCCTTTGATCAATTTCAGAATGGATAGAGGAGGAATAAACACACAAACCCAGAAAGCCAATGAAACTTCAATCTATAGCTAGAATGAAGGTTTAGTTAGTTTAAGCAAAAATTCAAACAGTTAGTGTGTTAGTAAGAGTTAGAATAACAGAAAAAGAAAAGTGCTTAATCTAGACCTCCACTTCACTTAATCATTGTCAATCTATTTCAATCCCCGGCAACGGCGCCAAAAACTTGATGGTGTTTTTGCGGAAAATGAATTTTCCAACACACAAATCCAACCGGCAAGTGTACCGGGTCGCTGATGAGCGGATAATTTATATGCTTTTTGGCATTGTTTTTAGTATGTTTTTGGTAGTTTTAGTTGAGTTTTTATTATATTTTTATTAGTTTTTAGTTAAAATTCACTTTTCTGGACTTTATTATGAGTTTGTGTGTTTTTCTGTGATTTCAGGTATTTTCTGACTGAAATTAAAGGTTCTGAGCAAAAATCTGATCCAGAGACTGAAAAGGACTGCAGATGCTGTTGGATTCTGACCTCCCTGCACTCGAAGTGGATTTTCTGGAGCTACAGAAGCCCAATTGGCGCGCTCTCAACGGAATTGGAAAGTAGACATCCAGGGCTTTCCAGCAATATATAATAGTTTATACTTTGCCCAAGATTTGATGGCCCAAACCTGCGTAGCAATCCGGCCTCAGAAATTCCAGCGTTAAACGCCGGAACTGGCATAAAACTTGGAGTTAAACGCCCAAACTGGCATGAGAACTGGCGTTTAACTCCAGAAAACGTCTCTACACATAAAAGCTTCAATGCTCAGCCCAAGCACACACCAAGTGGGCCCGGAAGTGGATTTTTCTGTCATTTACTCATTTCTGTAAACCTTAGGATACTAGTTTACTACTTATAGGACCTTTTGACTTTGTAATCGGTACCTCATGACCTCATAACATTTTTGTACACGTTTCTTTCCACAGTATGAGTCTCTAAACCCCATGGTTGGGGGTGAGGAGCTCTGCTGTGTCTTGATGGATTAATGCAATTACTACTGTTTCTCTTTCAATCATGCTTGCTTCCATTCTAAGATAATACTTGTTCTTAATCCGGATGAATGTGATGATCAGTGACAATCATCATCATTCTCAACTATGAACATGTGCCTGACAACCACCTCTGTTCTGCCTTAGATTAAGTAGTTATCTCTTGGATTCTTTTATCGGAATCTTCGTGGTATAAGCTAGACTGATGGCGGCATTCAAGAGAATCCGGAAGGTCTAAACCTTGTCTGTGGTATTCTGAGTAGGATTCAATGACTGAATGACTGTGACATGCTTCAATCTCCTGAAGGCGGGGCGTTAGTGACAGACGCCAAAAGAATCACTGGATTCTACTCCGGTCTGATTGAGAACCGACATATGGAATGCCGTGCCGTGACAGGGCATTAGGAACCGTTCCAATGAGAGGATGGGAGGTAGCCATTGACAACAGTGAAACCCTACATACAGCTTGCCATGGAAGGAGACTTGCGTGTTTGATGAAGAAGACAGTAGGAAAGCAGAGATTCAGAAGATGGAGCATCTCCAAACCTCAACCTATTCTCCATTACTGCAAAACAAGTAACCATTTCATGTTCTTTTACTTTTTACAATCAATCCTGATAATTTCTGATATCCTGACTAAGATTTACAAGATAACCATAGCTTGATTCAAGCCGACAATCTCTATGGGATCGACCCTTGCTCACGCAAGGTATTACTTGGACGACCCAGTGCACTTGCTGGTTAGTTGTGCGGGATTGCAAAAGTGTTATTGCAATTTCGTGCACCAAGTTTTTGGCGCCGTTGCCGGGGATTGTTCGAGTTTGGACAACTGACGGCTTGTCTTGTTGCTTAGATTAGGACTGTTTTATTTTTGTTGGTTTAGAGTCTTTTAGTTGAGTCTAGTTTCATATTTTAAGTTTGGTGTCATTTGCATGCTTTTGTTTTTCTTTTTGATTTTCGATTTTTGCATGCTCTTAGTCCCTTTTTTGATTCATAAAAGTTCTAAGTTTGGTGTCCCCTTTGTGTTTTTCCTTTAAAATTTTCGAAAAAAAATAGTGTTTGATTTTCTAAAATTTTAAGTTTGGTGTCATTTTGTGTTTTTCTCTTTCCTCTTTTTAAGAATCAAATCTTTTTCATAAAAATTTTCTCAATCATATCTTTTTAATTGCTGCTTTCAAAATCTTTTTTTTACTAATTGATTCAGTTCTCAATTTGTTTTGATCTTATTTTCTTTTTGATTTTCGAAATTTTATTTTATTTTCCTTTTGTTTTATTTTATTTTTTCGGTTATTTCAAAAAAAAAAAAAAACAAACAAAATTTATCTCTTTGCAATTATTATCATTTCCCTTTTGTCCATTATGGACTTAAGTGGATTAACCAGTCCAGAAGAACTCTGGGGTCCTATGCCAACCCCAGTACAGCTGCATATGGGAGTAGCATCTGTGTACCTCCCATCAAAGCAAGCAGCTTTGAGCTAAACCCTCAACTCATTATCATAGTGCAGCAAAATTGCCAGTATTCCGGTCTTCCAGAGGAAGAACCTACTGAGTTTCTGGCACAGTTCTTACAAATTGCTGACACAATACATGATAAAGAGGTAGATCAGGATGTCTACAGACTGTTACTGTTTCCATTTGCTGTAAAAGATCAAGCAAAAAGGTGGTTGAATAACCAACCTACAGCAAGCATAAAGACATGGAAACAGTTATCAGAAAAATTCCTGAATCATTTTTACCCTCCAAAAAGGATGACACAGCTAAGGCTGGACATCCAAGGCTTTAAACAAGAGGATAATGAATCCCTTTATAATGCTTGGGAGAGGTATAGAGGTATGCTCAGAAAATGCCCCTCTGAAATGTTTTCAGAGTGGGTACAGTTAGACATCTTCTACTATGGGCTTACAGAAAAAGCTCAGATATCTTTAGACCACTCAGCTGGTGGATCTATACACATGAGAAAGACAATTGAAGAAGCTCAAGAGCTTATAGACATTGTTGCTAGAAACCAATACTTATATTCTAGCAAGGAATTCGTTCCACAAGAAGAGGTCATGGCAGTAGTCACTGATCCTGATCCTCAAGAACAGATGAATGAGCTTAATCAACAATTGCTCCTGATGACAGAACAGTTAGCAGAATTTAAAGAAATGCTCCATGATACTAAGGTTGCTAACAAGAGCATAGAACTGCAGTTGAATCAAGCAAAACAGCAAATATCTAAACAAATAACAGAAGAATGTCAAGCAGTTCAACTGAGGAGTGGGAAAACACTGAATGCCACTGCTCAAAAGAGCAAGAAGTCAATTAAGGAACAGTTGACAGAGGATCACCAAGCCACTGTTCAAAATCCCTCTGAGGACAGTAAGAGCCCAGAGAGGAATATTATTGGCGTTCAAACGCCAGAAAGGGAAGGAAAGTTGGCGTTAAATGCCCATTCCTTGCCCAATACTGGCGTTCAAACGCCAGAACAGGGAGGAAAGCTGGCGTTAAACGCCCATTCCCTGCCCAGTTCTGGCGTTCAAACGCCAGAAAAGGGGGAGAAGTTGGCGTTTAACGCCCAAACTTCATCCACTCCTGGCGTTCAAACGCCCAAGGAGAATCAGGCACCTGAGAGTTCTGATGATTATCCCCCTAACAAGGCCTCTTCAACCATCTCTGTAAGGAATAAACCTGCAGCATCTAAGGTTGAAGAATATCAAGCCAAGATGCCTTATCCTCAGAAACTCCGCAAAGCGGAACAGGATAAGCAATTTGCCCGCTTTGCAGACTATCTAAGGACTCTTGAAATAAAGATTCCGTTTGCAGAGGCACTTGAGCAAATACCCTCTTATGCTAAGTTCATGAAAGAGATCTTAAGCCATAAAAAGGATTGGAGAGAAACTGAAAAATTGTTTCTCACTGAAGAATGCAGTGCAGTCATTTTGAAAAGCTTACCAGAAAAGCTTCAAGATCCTGGAAGCTTTATGATACCCTGCACATTAGAAGGTGCTTGCACCAAGATAGCCTTATGTGATCTTGGAGCAAGCATAAATCTAATACCTGCATCCACTATCAGAAAGCTTGGGTTGACTGGAGAAGTCAAACCAACCAGGATATGCCTCCAACTTGCTGATGGTTCCATTAAACACCCATCAGGCATAATAGAGGACATGATTGTCAAGGTTGTGCCATTTGCCTTTCCAACTGACTTTGTGGTGCTGGAAATGGAGGAGCACAAAAGTGCAACTCTCATTCTAGGAAGACCTTTCCTAGCAACTGGACGAACTCTCATTGATGTACATAAAGGGGAAGTAACCCTGAGAGTCAATGAGGATGAGTTCAAGTTGAATGCTGTGAAAGCTATGCAGCATCCAGACACACCAGAAGACTGCATGGACGTTGACATTATTGATTCTCTGGTAGAAGAGATCAATATGGCTGAAAGCCTAGAATCAGAGCTTGAGGACATCTTCAAAGATGCTCAACCTGATCAAGAAGAACTAGAGGAAGTAAAGGAATTTTCGAAAATTCCTCAGGAGAAGGATAAGCCTCCCAAGCCTGAACTCAAACCATTACCATCATCCTTGAAATATGCATTTCTGGGAGAGGGTGACACTTTTCCAGTGATTATAAGCTCTGCTTTAAATTCACAGGAAGAGGAAGCACTGATTCAAGTGCTAAGGACACACAAGACAGCTCTTGGGTGGTCCATAAGTGATCTTAAGGGCATTAGCCCAGCTAGATGCATGCACAAGATCCTGTTGGAGGATAATGCCAAACCAGTGGTTCAACCACAGAGGAGGCTAAATCCAGCCATGAAGGAGGTGGTGCAGAAAGAGGTCACTAAATTACTAGAGGCTGGGATCATTTATCCTATTTCTGATAGCCCCTGGGTGAGCCCTGTCCAAGTTGTTCCCAAAAAGGGAGGCATGACAGTGGTTCATAATGAAAAAAATGAACTGGTTCCCACAAGGACAGTCACAGGGTGGCGCATGTGTATTGACTACAGAAGGCTCAATACAGCCACCAGAAAGGATCATTTTCCTTTACCATTCATAGACCAAATGCTAGAAAGACTAGCTGGCCATGATTATTACTGCTTTTTGGATGGCTATTCAGGCTACAACCAAATTGCAGTAGACCCTCAGGACCAAGAGAAAACAGCATTCACCTGCCCTTCAGGCGTGTTTGCCTATAGGAGAATGCCTTTGGTCTGTGCAATGCACCTGCAACCTTCCAAAGGTGCATGCTCTCTATCTTCTCAGATATGGTAGAGAAATTTCTGGAAGTCTTCATGGATGACTTCTCAGTATATGGAGACTCATTTAGCTCCTGTCTTAACCACCTATCACTTGTCCTGAAAAGATGCCAAGAGACTAACCTGGTTTTAAACTGGGAGAAATGTCACTTTATGGTGACTGAAGGAATTGTCCTTGGGCACAAAATTTCAAGCAGGGGAATAGAGGTGGATAAGGCAAAGGTAGAGGTAATTGAAAAATTACCACCACCTGCCAATGTTAAGGCAATCAGAAGCTTTCTGGGACATGCAGGATTTTACAGAAGGTTTATCAAGGATTTTTCGAAAATTGCCAAACCTCTGAGTAATCTGCTAGCTGCTGATACTCCATTTATCTTTGATAATGAGTGTCTGCAGGCATTTGAGACCCTGAAAGCTAAGCTGGTCACAGCACCAGTTATCTCTGCACCAGATTGGACATTACCATTTGAACTAATGTGTGATGCCAGTGATCATGCCATTGGTGCAGTGTTGGGACAGAGGCATAACAAACTTCTGCATGTCATTTATTATGCTAGCCGTGTTCTAAATGATGCACAGAAGAATTACACAACCACAGAGAAAGAGTTACTTGCAGTGGTTTACGCCATTGACAAGTTTAGATCCTACCTAGTGGGATCAAAGGTGATTGTGTACACTGACCATGCTGCTCTTAAATACTTACTCACAAAGCAGGATTCAAAACCCAGACTTATAAGATGGGTGTTGCTTCTGCAAGAGTTTGATATAGAAATAAGAGACAGAAAAGGGACAGAGAACCAAGTGGCGGATCATCTGTCCCGAATAGAACCAGTAGCAGGGGCGTCCCTCCCTTCTACTGAGATCTCTGAGACTTTCCCAGATGAGCAACTCTTTGCCATTCAGGAAGCTCCATGGTTTGCAGACATTGCAAACTATAAAGCTGTGAGGTTCATACCCAAAGAGTACAGTTACATGCAGAAAAAGAAATTAATTTCAGATGTCAAGTACTACCTTTGGGATGAACCATATCTCTTTAAGAGATGTGCTGACGGAGTGATCCGCAGGTGTGTACCCAGAGAAGAAGCACAGAGGATCCTATGGCACTGCCATGGATCACAGTGTGGAGGACATTTTGGAAGTGAGCGAACAGCCACTAAAGTCCTCCAATGTGGCTTCTACTGGCCTACTCTCTATAAAGATTCCCGAGAGTTTGTGCGTAACTGTGACAGTTGCCAAAGAGCTGGTAACCTGCCTCATGGATATGCCATGCCTCAACAAGGGATATTAGAGATAGAGCTGTTTGATGTATGGGGAATTGACTTCATGGGGCCATTCCCACCATCATACTCAAACACTTACATTCTGGTGGCAGTGGACTATGTATCTAAGTGGGTAGAAGCAATTGCTACACCCACTAATGATACTAAGACCGTACTGAAATTCCTCCAGAAAAACATTTTCAGCAGATTTGGCATTCCCAGAGTGCTAATCAGTGATGGGGGCACTCATTTCTGCAATAAACAACTATACTCTGCTATGGTCAGATATGGAATTAGCCACAAAGTGGCAACTCCGTATCATCCACAGACAAATGGGCAAGCAGAGGTCTCTAACAGAGAACTAAAAAGAATCCTAGAACGGACTGTAATGGCCCGAAGAAAGGATTGGGCAAAGAGCTTGGATGATGCTTTGTGGGCATACAGAACAGCATTCAAGACTCCTATAGGCACCTCTCCATACCAGTTGGTGTATGGGAAGGCCTGCCATTTGCCTGTGGAACTGGAACATAAAGCCTACTGGGCAACCAGATTCCTAAACATGGATGCACAGTTAGCTGGTGAAAAAAGACTGCTACAGCTGAATGAGCTAGAGGAGTTCAGACTCAATGCCTTTGAAAATGCAAAAATTTATAAGGAAAAGGCAAAGAAATGGCATGACAGGAAATTGTCAACCAGAGTCTTTGAGCCAGGACAAAAAGTTCTGCTCTTCAACTCTAGGCTCAAACTGTTTCTAGGAAAACTCAAATCCCGTTGGGGGGGTCCATATGTGATTACAGGAGTGTCACCATATGGATATGTTGAGCTTCAGGATATTGATTCTGATAAGAAGTTCATTGTTAATGGACAGAGAATCAAACACTATCTTGAAGGAAACTTTGAGCAGGAGTGCTCAAAACTGAGACTAGAGTGATTCTCAGTGAAAGTCCAGCTAAAGACAGTAAAGAAGCGCTTACTGGGAGGCAACCCAGTCATTAGTAGGTTGTATGATTTGTTCTTACAGAGGCAAATATCAAAAAAATGAAGGAATTCACAGAGTTACAGAAGGATTCAGCTCAAAAAGCAGAGAAAATGAGCTTACTGGCGAAAAAACGCCAGTAAGGTGCATTTTGGGCGTTAAACGCCAGAATGGGCACCATTCTGGGCGTTTAACGCCAGTAATGGTACCATTCTGGGCGTTAAACGCCAGAATGGGTACCATTCTGGGCGTTTAACGCCAGGTGTGCAGCATCACTGGGCGTTCAAAAAAACGCCCAGTGAGGAAGGTTTTCTGGCGTTTAACGCCAGCCAGGGTACCTGGCTGGGCGTTAAACGCCCAAAAAGGGTGCCAAGTGGACGTTAAACGCCAGAATGGGTGCCATTCTGGGCGTTTAACGCCAGAAAGGTGGGGGGACCACATTTTTGTTTTCAACTCAAATTTTTTCAAACTTTCCTCTTTTTACCCATAATCTTCTACATAAATGCACTTCAACCTTTCATCATTCACTTTCAAATCTTCACAAATCAAAACCATTCTTCAAATCTATTTCAAAATAATCTCAAATCTTCTTCAAAAACTCACCCTTTCTCAAATTTTTTTTCAAATCTTTTCAAATTTCCTTTCAAATCTCTCTTTTGTTTTTGAAATTCTCCTCCCCCACTCTATAAATGAACGTTCCTCACCCCTCCTTCCTCACACCATTCGAATTTCCTCTCTCTCTCTCTCTCTCTTCTCTTCTTTCTTTTCTTTTTGCTTGAGGACAAGCAAAACCTCTAAGTTTGGTGTGCTTTTCCGTGATCACTAAGCTAAGATCTATCAAGATCATGGCTCCCAAGGGAAAACAAACCAACTCAAGAGGAAAGAAAGAGACTAATCCAAAGAATATTTGGAATGAAGAGAAGTTCTTAACCAAAGAACATGAAGACCATTATCACAAAATAATGGGTCTGAGGTCAGTGATCCCGGAAGTTAAATTTGATCTGAAAGAAGATGAATATCCGGAGATCCAAGAACAAATTCAAAACAGAGGTTGGAAAGTTCTGACCAATCCTGAGACAAGGTTGGAAGGAACATGGTTCAGGAATTCTACTCAAATCTGTGGCTAACAGATAAGCAAAGAATGACTGGAACCGCTTACCATACCCACAGAACCATGGTCAGAGGGAAAGTTATGTACTTCCATCTGGACAAAATAAGAGAAATCTTCAAACTACCTCAACTACAAGATGATCCTGATTCCTTCAATAGGAGGATGGTGAGAGTAGATAAAGGGTTGGATCAAGTTCTAGAGGACATCTGCCTCCCTGGGACTAAGTGGATAACCAATTCAAAGGGTGTCCCAAACCAACTCAAGAGGGGAGACCTCAAACCAATTGCAAGAGGTTGGCTAGACTTCATTGGCGCTCCATATTGCCCACTAGCAACCGTTCTGAGGTCACCATCAAGAGAGCAGTGATGATTCACTGCATTATGCTTGGAAAAGAAGTGGAGGTTCATCATGTGATTGCTTGTGAGATCTACACCATTGCAAATAAGAATTCCACTGAGGCCAAACTGGCTTACCCAAGCTTGATTTCCTTGCTCTGTAAAGAGGCTGGGGTGAAGATGGGAGTAGATGAGTTCATACCCATTGAGCACCCAATCACCAAGAAGTCAATGGAAGGACAAGTGCAAGACAACTCCATCAAGAGGAGGGCGCAGGAATTCCTCCCTGAATTCCCAAGAATTGACTACTGGTCCAGCCTAGAAGCATCTATTAACAAGCTGCAAGAGACTATGGAGCAACTGAAGGAAGAACAGCAGAATCAGAATTGCATGCTCTGCAAATTGCTGAAGGAACAAGAGAAGCAGGGGCGTGAAATACAAGAGATGAAACGCCAAAAGCTCTCCTCTCAAGCTGAGGGAGCATCCACTTCTCAAAATCAAGGTTGTTGAGTCCTAACTCTGTGAAAACCTCTATCATTAGGAGCCTCTGTTTTTCGTTTTTTTATTTTCCTTTATTTTGTTTTTATTTTTCGTTTTTCTAGTCTCATTCTATATCTATTTTTGAGTCTTGTTTTTAATTCATAATTAATAAAATTAAAGTTATGCCTTAAAGTTATGAATGTCCTATGAATCCATCACCTCTCTTAAAAGAAAAAAATGCTTCAATCACAAAAGAACAAGAAGTACAGGATTTCGAAATTTATCTCTGAAACTAGTTGAATTAGTTTGATGTGGTGACAATACTTTTTGTTTTCTGAATGAATGCTTGAACAGTGCATATGTCTCTTGAATTTGTTGTTTTTAAGAATGTTAAATTTGTTGGCTCTTGAAAGAATGAGGAGAAAGAGAACTGTTATTGAGGATCTGAAAAATCATCAAATTGATTCTTGAAGCAAGAAAAAGCAGTGAATACAAAAAAAAAGGGAGAAAAGAAAAAGAAAAAGAAAAAGAAAAGAAATAAAGTTGTGATCCAAGGCAACAAGAGTGTGCTTAAGAACCCTGGACACCTCTAATTGGGGACTTTAGCAAAGCTGAGTCACAATCTGAAAAGGTTCACCCAATTATGTGTCTGTGGCATGTATGTATCCGGTGGTAATACTGGAAGACAGAGTGCTTTGGGCCACAGCCAAGACTCATACATAAGCTATGTTCAAGAATCATCATTCTTAACTAGGAGAATCAATAACACTATCTGAGTTCTGAGTTCTCATAGATGCCAATCATTCTGAACTTCAAAGGATAGAGTGAGATGCCAAAACTGTTCGGAGGCAAAAAGCTACTAGTCCCGCTCATCTAATTGGAACTATGTTTCTTTGATATTTTGGAGTCTATAGTATATTCTCTTTTTAACCTATTTTGATTTTCAGTTGCTTGGGGACAAGCAACAATTTAAGTTTGGTGTTGTGATGAGCGGATAATTTATATGCTTTTGGCATTGTTTTTAGTATGTTTTTGGTAGTTTTAGTTGAGTTTTTATTATATTTTTATTAGTTTTTAGTTAAAATTCACTTTTCTGGACTTTACTATGAGTTTGTGTGTTTTTCTGTGATTTCAGGTATTTTCTGACTGAAATTGAAGGTTCTGAGCAAAAATCTGATCCAGAGACTGAAAAGGACTGCAGATGCTGTTGGATTCTGACCTCCCTGCACTCGAAGTGGATTTTCTGGAGCTACAGAAGCCCAATTGGCGCGCTCTTAACGGCATTGGAAAGTAGACATCCAGGGCTTTCCAGCAATATATAATAGTCCATACTTTGCCCAAGATTTGATGGCCCAAACCTGCGTAGCAATCCGGCCTCAGAAATTCCAGTGTTAAACGCCGGAACTGGCATAAAACTTGGAGTTAAACGCCCAAACTGGCATGAGAACTGGCGTTTAACTCCAGAAAACGTCTCTACACATAAAAGCTTCAATGCTCAGCCCAAGCACACACCAAGTGGGCCCGGAAGTGGATTTTTCTGTCATTTACTCATTTCTGTAAACCTTAGGATACTAGTTTACTACTTATAGGACCTTTTGACTTTGTAATCGGTACCTCATGACCTCATAACATTTTTGTACACGTTTCTTTCCACAGTATGAGTCTCTAAACCCCATGGTTGGGGGTGAGGAGCTCTGCTGTGTCTTGATGGATTAATGCAATTACTACTGTTTCTCTTTCAATCATGCTTGCTTCCATTCTAAGATAATACTTGTTCTTAATCCGGATGAATGTGATGATCAGTGACAATCATCATCATTCTCAACTATGAACATGTGCCTGACAACCACCTCTGTTCTGCCTTAGATTAAGTAGTTATCTCTTGGATTCTTTTATCGGAATCTTCGTGGTATAAGCTAGACTGATGGCGGCATTCAAGAGAATCCGGAAGGTCTAAACCTTGTCTGTGGTATTCTGAGTAGGATTCAATGACTGAATGACTGTGACATGCTTCAATCTCCTGAAGGCGGGGCGTTAGTGACAGACGCCAAAAGAATCACTGGATTCTACTCCGGTCTGATTGAGAACCGACATATGGAATGCCGTGCCGTGACAGGGCATTAGGAACCATTCCAATGAGAGGATGGAGGTAGCCATTGACAACGGTGAAACCCTACATACAGCTTGCCATGGAAGGAGACTTGCGTGTTTGATGAAGAAGACAGTAGGAAAGCAGAGATTCAGAAGATGGAGCATCTCCAAACCTCAACCTATTCTCCATTACTGCAAAACAAGTAACCATTTCATGTTCTTTTACTTTTTACAATCAATCCTGATAATTTCTGATATCCTGACTAAGATTTACAAGATAACCATAGCTTGATTCAAGCCGACAATCTCCGTGGGATCGACCCTTGCTCACGCAAGGTATTACTTGGACGACCCAGTGCACTTGCTGGTTAGTTGTGCGGGATTGCAAAAGTGTTATTGCAATTTCGTGCACCAGTCGCATCAAGTAGTAATAACTCACAAGAGTGAGGTCGATCCCACAGGGATTGATGGATCAAGCAACTTTAGTGGGTGATTAGTTTAGTCAAGCTAACATTGAAGTGAATTGGATGAAGTGTAGCCAACAGAAAGTAAATAGCAAGGAAAATTAAAGTGCAGAAAGTAAATTGGCAAGTAACTTAAAGAGCAAGAAATGTAAATTGCAAGAATCTTAAATGACAAGAAATATAAATTGCATTAAATGTAAAGGGGTTGGGTGCTGAAATTAAAGAGAGCAGTAGATTAAGCAACTAGAAATTTAAATTGCAGAAAATGTAAATGTGCAGAAAATTAAATCAAGCTCAATGTGAACAAAGATGTGAAAGTGCAGAATGCAGGAAAGGAGATTGGGATCATGAACAGAAATCTAAAATGAAGAACAAGTGCAGAAGAATTAAATTGCTTGAAAGTAAATTGAAAGCCAATGGAACAGTAAAAATAGAAGAGCAGCCAAGAACTCAACTTAATTTCAAAATAAAATTGATCTCAGGGAATCAATGAGACTAGAAAACAAGTCTAGATCTCAAAACCCTTCCTTGATCAAAGTAGAAGACAAATTGAAGAAGAAAGGAAGATGAAAGCCGTAGAGAAAAACTTGGATCCAAAACTCAATTCACTAAATTATGCAGAAAAATAACAAAGAGCAATCTTAGATCAAGAATGAAACAGAATTCCTTCACTCTCAATCCCAAATTTAAGACAGAAGAAAAATAAAGGAAAGAGCTCTCCCAGTGAGACGGAATGATGCCTTTATATAGGCTTTACAAAGTGAAAAATTAAAACAAATTACAATTAAAATGAAAATCCTAATCTAATTGATCCATGTGCCTTTGAGTGATGATGTGGGCTTTTCTTGCTTGGATTTGAGGAGAGATGGGTTTGGTTGGCCTTGATTCAATTGGAGAGGAATTGAATTAAATTGAATTTTGGTTGATTTTTGGCCCATGACACTTCCAGGAGGCTGCCCTGCCCTTGTGGAGGGCAGGGCAGAAAAATGAAGCTTGGTGCGAGAATGGTGCGTGTTGGTGCAGCCTTGTGCGAGCTTGGCGCGGCAGAATTTTCCTTGGTGCGCAAGGTGCTTGTGCGTGAGAGCTTGGTGTGTGAGGATGCTGCCCTGCCCTTGTGGAGGGCAGGGCAATGTTGCCTTGGTGTGTCTTGTGCGCGCACCACTTCCTTGACCGTGCCATGATGCTCTCCTCACTCCCCTTAGGTGCTTGGTTCGAAACTTGGTGAAAGCACTTGAGGATCAATTTTTTTCTTGATTTTCCATGAAGAGCACGACATTGCCCTGCTCTCCAAGAGGGCAGGGCAGAAAATTGAGCGCCACATTGTGTTGGAGTGAGGTTCCAGCTTCGAGCCTTGGTGGAGGCACTTTAGTTTATTTTCGCTTATTTTTTGCCCTTAAAGATGCCTCTCGTTCCTGCCCCAATTGTACGCCAAATATGGATTGCTATATATCGTTGGAAAGCTCTAGATGTCAGCTTTCCAACGCAACTGGAAGCACATCAATTGGACTTCTGTAGCTCAAGTTATAGCCTTTGAAGGAGGCATGGTCATGCTGTTAGCGCCCAGATTTTAACTTAGCCAAAATTTGCTTCATCCTCACTTTGCTTCATTATGATTCTGCCCTGCCCTTGGCAAGGGCAGGGCAGTGTGCGTGCTAGGTGTTTTCCTCTTTGATTTGTCATGGGCCACGCTTTTAAAAGCGTGGCCTAAAGCTCCAAAGTGTACCCCAACTTCAAAGTGTGTCCCAAAGCTCTTTTTTTCTCCTTTTTTTGTGCTTCTTTGCTTCTTTTTCTTCTTATTTCCTACAAGATTTATAAAATTCAAATATCAAGAAAATATATCATTTAAGTACAAAAAGCATTCATATTTAAGCACAAATCATCAATTTCTTGTATGAAAAAGCATAGAAAATGGGTATATAATGATGTCATCAAGTCGTCTCCCTTCATTCCTCTACTTTGCAACCTTTAATCTGTGTTTCTGGGCTTGAAACTGGGCCGGAAATAGCCCAGAAATCGTTGGGACCGAATTCAAACACGTGCAGGTTGCTAGAATTTCTGCAAAACGATGCGTCCGCGTGATTCACACGTGCGCGTCATTTGCTGTACGGCCACTATAGCAAATTATATATCAAATCGAAGCCCCGAATGTTTTCTTTCCAATGCAGCTGAAACTGCATCATTTGGATCTTTGTAGCTCAAGTTATGGTCGTTTTAGTGCGAGAGGGTCAGGTTGACAGCTTTGCAGTTCCTTCAACTTCTTGTATTCCTTCCACTTTTGCATGCTTCCTTTCCATCCTCTAAGCCATTCCTGCCCTATTGTCTCTGAAAACACTTAACACACATATCACGTCATCGAATGGTAATAAGAGAGGATTAAACATAGCAATTTTAAGGTCCAAAGAAGCATGTTTTCAATCATATAACAAAATCAGGAAGGAGAATGTCAAACCATGCAAATCATATGAATAAGTGGGCAAGGACTTGATAAAACCACTCAATTGAGCACAAGATAAACCATAAAATAGTAGTTTATCAACCTCCCAACACTTAAACATTAGCATGTCCTCATGCTTAGCTTAAGGAGATAAAATAAATGAGTAGGGAAAAAAAGACTCATGCAATGAAACCTATGAATGTAATGCAACTACATGCTAAGATGTTACTTGGTTAAAAGCGAACAAGTTCTTCAAGACAAATACGAACCAAATTCCACTAATTCAAATCGTACAATAAAAAAGCAAGTAAACTTGTAAGAAGATAGCTCATGAAAGCAGGGAACATAGAATTAAGCACTAAACCCTTACTGGTACTATATCACTCTAACTCTCAAGTGTCTAGGGTCAATCACTCTACTCTTCCCTAGTCATGCTTTCTCAACCTTGTTCTTCATCTAACCAATCAACAAATATTTAGTATACCAATACAAACATCATGAGGTCTTTTCAAGGTTGTAATGGGGTTGAGGTAAAGGTAAGGATGTATATAAGGCTAAGTGAGCTAACAAAGTGAATCCTTGATTAGTCTAAGATCTCACCTAACATATACATACTTTATATAATTTAAATGCTTTACCTAGCTACCCAAATTTTTCCCACTTTTGTATTACATGTTCATGTATCGAACTTATTTTGAATTTTGTCTCATGTGCATTGATTCTTTTATTTTGCATTTGGGGTAATATATTTTTTTGTAATCCCTTATTTAATTACTTAAATTTTTTTCAATGTACATGGTAATTTAATTATTTTAATTTCACATGAGCATGCTTCCCAAATTTTCAAATAACTTATTCAATTTAATTCCCTACTTTTTTTATCATTCCATGTTCCCATAAAATTCCTCACACTTTAATTATACACAATATCTATCTTAAGCTAACCAAGGATTCAACTTGGAATTTTTATTTGTTTTTCTGCTTAAGGCTAGTAATGTGGTTATGAAATAGAAGGGGGTTAAAAAGTTCAAAGTGGCTAACAAGGATGACATAAAAGGGTAGGCTTATTTGCGAGAAGTGAGCTAAAACATGTAATGGCCTCAATCATATGCAAGCATGTAAATACACTAATAATGGACATATAGGCTGAAATAAGTAAAGATTGCAATCATAGAAGAAAACACACAAGAATAGAATTCATGGTTTAAATAGTGTAACCACGTAAATAAGCTCAAAATCTCACAGGTTGTGTGTTCTTTAGCTCAAAACCATGTTCCAATTTACAATCTTCAAACAAATTTAACAAATAGAAAATTTTAATTTTTAATTAAATTAGTGAAATTTTTCAAAAATAGGGTCTTAAAAAGAAACTTATATTTTTCAACTAAGTAGTACTTAAATGCAAACAATCAAACTACACATGCAATCTATTATGCAATGCAACAATGAACAACAAAAGAAAATAGAATATTGGTGTTGAGAAGAGATAACTAACCCGTGGAGATCGGTATCGACCTCCCCACCTTAAAATTTGCACCATCCTCGGTGCATGCTAAGATGTACAAGTGGACGGGCTGCTCCAACTAATGCCTTTTCTATAGATTGTGCAGATCGACTTGCCTGTCTCCCCATATAGAAGTTTTTCCTTTTACCTTTCTCAGTGGCCAGCCTGAAAGAAGATGAAAAGAAGAAAAGTAACCCAAAAATAAAGATAAGAAAATAAATAAAGTCTGGGTGGGTTAATGCCAAATAATAAGGGTCTCAATTACATGGTAGCTACAACATGCAAGTGAGAAAACAATAGAAGCACATGGCATGTCAACTGAATAGCAAACAAGTTAGAAGCACCTAAAATAATGCAGATATGCAACAGATGAGCAAGTAGATTGTAACACCAATGTAAAAACAACAAATAGAAAGCAAGGGGAGGAGGAAGAAGAAAGGAAGGAAGGAAGGAAGGAGGAAAGATTAAAGAGAGAAGAAAAAAGAATGAATAAGATGAAGAATGGAGATAATAGAAGAAAGAAAAGAAGGAAGAAAAAAGATTTAAGAAAGGGAAAGAAAAAGATTAAGAAAAGATAAGATAGTTGGCGCCGGGATGGATAAGCTGTGCGTGCAGGTGGCGCGGACGCGTGCGTCACGCGATTGCGTGGGCTGCGCTGGGCTCATTTGACGCGGACGCATGGGGTACGCGGTCGCGTGGGTTGGTTGGTGCTTCCAGCACTATTCCAGCAACATTCCAGCACAATTTTCTGTCTAAATATATTTTTACGTCTATTTTGCAGGACATGCGTGCACATGGGTGACGTGGACGCGTGGGGGCTGGTTTTGCAATTTGTGCGGATGTGTCAGTGACGCGTTCGCGTGGACTAGTTTGTGCCTATGGCACCCTCCAGCCACACTCTTGCGTAACTCTCTGTTTCTTTTCTTCATTGTTGCGAAAGGCACTATGACACGAGCGCGTCAACGACGCTGGCGCGTCGCATGCCTTAATCCCCTTTTTTTAATGCAGTATGCAGAATGCAATGAATGTGATGCACAATTCCAGGTTCAATCAAAATCAAAAACAGACTAAAATGGAAAGGAACGATCATAGCATGGTGGGTTGTCTCCCACCTAGCACTTTTAGTTAAAGTCCTTAAGTTGACATCTGGTGAGCTCCCTGTTATAGTGGCTTAGCTTGTACTGATCCAAGAATCCCCACCAATGTTTGTACTTCCAACAGCCTGGGATCGCAAACTAGGCGCAGAAACCTTCAAGAAGGTTAAAGCCAGTGACAAGGCCCCACGAGTGTTGATGCCAGAATGAATTTCAGGGTCCCAAACCTTGCTTTTGTACCCGTCTTCTTGTGATCATATGATTCCATCCGGGTAGCAAGCAATCTGAATTTTCACCAAAGCGGCCAAACAACTTCCTAAACCCATTCAGTTGAGCTTTACACCAACACTTGCATTTAAACATTGAGCTTTCAGCCATAATGAACCTAGGATTGTGTTGCCCACCACTAACCATCTTCCTCTTACTCTTAATGCCACAAAGAGCTAAGTTGACCATCCGTCTCCAGTAGCCCATAATCAAGTGGGAAGGTAAAGTTCAAGGATAAAAATTTTACCCACTTGAACGTTATGTTGGACGGTAATGGCCGTGGGAGAGGGTTTTCTAATGAACTTGCAAGCTCCACTCCCTTGTGCTCTTCTTTGACATATTCCACCTCCTTGCAAGCTTCTTCAATTTCAACCTCTTCCTCTTGGTGGCTTTCTTCTGATTCAATTTCTTCTTCATTGTTCACCAAGGGCTGGGAGGTTGTGCATCTTCTTCTTTAATCTTTATGTCAAGTCCAATGGGAGAGGATCAAATGTAGATAAGAATTCATTAATGATTGAATCCATCTCTTGATCGTCCCCTTCAAAGTCTTCAACCATGATATGCCTTGGAGGTTGTACACCCTCCTCAACATTAAATTCAAACTCCTTAGAAGGGGGCTGTGACTTGAGTTCCCATGGAGGTTCCGCATCTCCTAAGTCTTCAATCACTTCTTCCTCTTCAATGGCAGGCGTAGCTTCTTCCAATTGTTCCAATACCAAATCGTGCTGCTCACTATTACCGGAGTTTCTAACTTCTCCTTTATGCCACGTTCTTCAGTAGATTCTCCACATGAAGCCATGGGGGTTCCTTGAATGTCCGAACGTCGGAGGGTAATCGATTATCGATTGATCCAGTTGGCGAAGGGTTGCATAAAATTTTCCATTGTTTCCTTGAGACGATCCCTTAATTCTTGCTGCGCCCGGCTATCATAAGTAGGATCTAGTGCTCTTGGATTGATGGATATGGAGATGGTGTATATTGAGGTGGTAGTTGGGAGTAATTGGGGTAGAATTGGGGTGGTTCTATATATGGTTCATACGGTTCATAGGGTGGTTGGTATGGTGGATAGGGTAGGGTCTATGGAGGTGAATGGCGGAAAGGGGCTTGTGAGTATG